>NW_004524797.1:2677529-2679170 GCF_000260255.1 Octodon degus | reverse complement strand
CCCAAAAGTCAATAGCATTCCTCTACACAGATAACAAACACAATGAGAGGGAAATTAGGGAGACAATTCCTTTTACAATAGCACTGAGGAAAATGAAATACCTGGGAATTCATCTAACTAAAGAAATCAAAGATCTTTTCATGGAAAATTACAGTATTTTGAAAAAAGAGATCATAGAGGATTTCAGAAAATGGAAAGAGATTCCCTGCTCCTGGATAGGAAGAACCAACATCATGAAGATGGCCATACTCCCAAAATTGTTGTATAGATTTAATGCAATTGCTGTAAGACTATCACTAACCTACCTCCCAGACCTAAAGAAATTGTTCCTAAATTTATCTGAAATAAAAAACGACCTAGAATAGCAAAGGCAATCCTGGTCAACAAAGACAAAGCAGGAGGCATTACAATTCCTGACTTGAAATGATACTACAAAACTACTGTAATAAAATCAGCATGGTATTGACAACAAAATAGACCTGAGGATCAATGGAATAGACTAGTAGATGCAGAGGCCTCTAGGAATGCACTCAGCCACCTAATCTTTGATAAAGGGGCCAAACACACTTACTAGAAGAAAGATCGTCTCTTTAACAAATGGTGCTGGAAAAATTGGCTCTCTACATGCTGAAGATTAAAACTTAACCCAGGTCTATCACCATGCACTAAACTAAAGTCAAAATGGATTAAAGAACTGAACATTAAAACAGAAACACTAAATCTCCTAGAAGAGAAAGTGTGAGGATCTCTTGAAGAAATAGGGGTAGGCAAAGAGTTCATGAACAGAAACCAAATCACACGGGAAACACTTGAAAGAATTAACAACTGGGACCACCACTTATGGAGAAGTATTTTCACATCAAAAGAAATTATCAACAAAGTGAAAAGACAACCCACAAACTTCGAAAAAATCTTAACTAATAAGAACTCAGTCAAAGGTCTGCTCTCTAGAATTTATAAAGAACTAAAGAACATCAGGGCCCCAAAATTTAAAGACTCAATCCAGAAATGGGCCACTGAGATGAACACACACTTCTCAGAGAACTAAATTAAATAAATGAATAAATATATGAAAAAATGCTCCACATCACTAGCTATCCGTGAAATGCAAATTAAAACAACACTGAGATACCATCTTACCCCAGAAAGATTGGCTATCATAAAGAAATCACCCAACAACAAATGTTGGAGAGGCTGTGGGTAAAGGGGAACCCTTCTCCACTGTTGGTGGGAGTGTAGACTGGTGCAACCGTTATGGAAATCTGTGTGGAGACTCCTTAGAAAACTAGGACTGAAAATCCCATTCAAACCTGCTATCCCCCTACTGGGACTTTCCCGGAGGAACTGAAATTGTCATATCATAGTGTTATATGCGTACCTATGTTTATAGCAGCACAATTTGTGATAGCCAGATCTTGGAAACAAACAAAATGCCCATCATGCATGTAATGGTTGAAAAAGATGTGGTACTTTTATATAATGCAGTACCACTCAGCTATAAAGAATGATAAACTTGAAGCCTTCATATTTAAGTGGATGCCCCTTGAAGATATACTTATTAGAGAAGTATATCTATACCAGACCCACATCTGTAAATATTGTATTGTCTCCCTAATATAAGGACTTACAATTCCGTATATG
>NW_004524797.1:2659363-2669467 GCF_000260255.1 Octodon degus | reverse complement strand
TTTGCAATCTATTAAAAAATTAAAAAAAGAAGGAAAAGAAAGAAAGAAAGAAAGAAAAAAAAAAAGCAGTGGAAGAAGCACATTTGTAGGGAAGGATGCCCTGGTCAGGAGCCATGAGGTCAAAGGTTGAGCTGAGAGCCTGGAGCAGTCAAAGGACACAAAGAGACTCAGGTAGCTGGAGAACAGGAAAGAGGATTAGGTGAGGGTGATCTATCTGGATTCCTGGGCCTTTGTTCAGCTTAGGAAATGGAGAACCACAGTGTCATCTGCATATTAAATGCTATAACAAATATTGCCAAAACCAACACTTTTAATGTTGGTATCCAAATGTTTCTTAAACTTCCCTGTCATCCAGCAGAAAAGTATAAAAATGAAGTATAAGAAGTAAAGCCATGGTGTTGTGTTGAGCTGTAGGGGACTCAGGTCAACAATTTCTGACATTGCCAGTGAAGTGGAAGACCCAATACTATTATGGACTACTCTTTTAGAATATTTTGCTGCGTTTACACACCTATAATATTTAAATGATGGAACTTAACGAAAAAAGGGGATACAGATGAATGTCCATTTTGTATCTCTGTATTCAAAGTGGTTAGGATAGATATATAGTTACATTCTCTTACTGAATAGAGCGATTTGTTTTAACAGTGTTTGTAAATAGGATATCAAGTTTGTATCTTGTACAGACAGCAATTAACCACTAAAAAGAATGTATGCAACATGTTAATTATTGAAATTGTCCTACCAATTTGGTTTGAAACTGTCTCATTGCTATTTGTTTCTCAATAAATTTATGGAAAAAATTGGTAAGAATTCCAATTCTTGTAAAAGTCAAAAGGAAATGTTCTGCATAGGACAAAGGTACACCTAAGCCACATTGTATCTGCACAAGGCCACTGAATTTCACAGATGTGAGGAACAAATGAAGCTTAATTCTACAGCAGACTGAGCAAAGATTTCCATTTGGTATTCTATAAGCCCAAGACTGCAAACTGCTCTTATTACACAAAAATTTTAATGATCTTTTTGTGTAGGAACTTTTGTGCTTTGGGTTGGCGCATTATATATTTTCTAATTTTTGAAATTAATGCAGATAAGTTGTGCAAAACTATTGTATTTACAAAAATGGCACAGAAGTGAATCCAACAGTTGATGCACATGCATACTTCATTCACAGCTTACATGGAGAGTACTCTCACACTACAGAACTAGGAATGTGGGCTTCAATGGCAGCTGGTAAGCACCAAAGTCACAGAGTTACAGCAGACAGGCAAATATTGCCCAAGTAAAATGCTATTGCTAAAGCTGCAATGGGTTTAAGGCCATTCAAGCTCATGCAAACCTCTGAATTTCCATCTTTGTGTCTGTTTATGTGACCTTTCTTTTAACTTGTGGTCTTAAACTTGTTTTACAAAATCTAAAAGGAAATACAGAAGAAATCATACAGTAGAGGTTATGTTAAATAGGAGTAACATACAAGGCTATCACTAAGGTGAAGGGAGCCAAAACAAACTTGTAGAACTTGCTTGTTACTCATTGGAACCAGCTCTACACTAAGGGTAGGTGATAGGTACACTTATGTTCAAGTAGATGACGTGTGTCACTCTGTGTCCTTCCCATCAGTGCACCGGTGAACTACTCAGAACCTCTACACGTGTCTATGCCCTACACTAGCAGTGCTTACTACCGCTGCTTCCAAAGCTGTCAGTTTCAAATGACTTATGAATGAAAGGAAGTAAAAAGTGGGCAAGTAACAGATTAAGGAGGAATAAAGGGAATTAGAAGACCCATGCACTTTAGCTCTTTTAATCAGCCAGCCAGCTTGCTCATGACAACGGATGGTTTCCGTTGTGGAAGGTCCTGTGGAGTGGGAATGTGGTCACCAGTGACCTCTGTCTTATCTGGGGTCTTGGTAGGCAGTTGCTTATTCTTTATCTTTGCCTTGGCCATGTTGTAATCCCCAGAATCATAATATTTTTGCCCTTTCTGCAATCATTTCCTTAAAAAATCGAAACCTCCAGGCTTCTGTCCCAGGTGAGGATACCTTGCTTTTAGCTTTGCTTCTTTGGCTTTCTCTGGGCTGGTCACTTTATCTTCCATTTTCTTCTCCTCGGCCAAAAATGGGGGGTATCAATGAATGAACATTTTGTATCTCTATACTCAAAATAGTTAGGATAGATATACAGCTCCATTCTCTTAATTCCATGAATAGAGAAGTTTGTTCTAATAGTGTTTGAGACAAGATATCAGGTCTGCATCTTGTATAATGATAACCACTAAGACAACAATATGCAGTGTATTAATTATTGAAAATGTACTAGAAATCGGTTGTTAAACTGTCTCATTGCTATTTGTTTCTCAATAGAAATATTTTTAAAATCCTGAAAATTCTTTATTTGTTGCTGAGGTTGTGAAGGTCTGTCTTCGTATAGCTAGGTTCAGCTGAAAGGTGTTATACATCCTACGGTGGGGATTATGTGCTTTCTAACTACCTTGAGTTATTGTGGCTGATAGGCTGGACTGAGAAAAGCCTTTTAGAAGACAATGAGAAAGCCTTCAGTGCCTACACGAAGAGAATCATTGAGCTGCCTAGTCAATGGGAGAAAGCTCGGTGAACTTATCAAGAAAGTAATTTTGCTACTATATTGGAGGCTTAGAGCAGGTCAGATTTCCACACCTGCTGAAAAGAAATATGGCAAGAGGAATATTAGATAAGTTTCCAGTATCCATTCAAGCTGTAGATCAGTGACCATTAGTGATTCTATTTATGTGTACCAAAAGCAGTCCTGGAGACTTTTTTTTAGAGAAGCCTCTTGTCTTTTGGAGGTTCACAGGAGTAGAGTCTTAGTCTTGTGAAAATTTGAGCAATTATTTCCTATATAGGATTTTTATAGTTTTCCACTGCATGCATTCCTTGAAGAAGGAGCAAATAATAACTCTATGGTCTTGAGGGGCTGCAAGGCTGCCATTCTTTCCTTCCTATTAACCTTGATTTCTTGAAAGGATTTCAGACATGTCTCATTGCTGTTTCTTGCAAGGAATGACCACAATCTGTTTGGGATGATCACTTACCTCTAGGAGTTGTAGAATTTTCGGTTTGTGTTTTATAGATAATTTTTTATTATCTTTTTTTTTTTACAGAGGTTATGAGCAGGATATATTTATTGAGAGAAAGAAAGCTCCTGTCCCGAGAGAAGGACAGGAGAGGGGTCCTGAGTGGGTAGTTCCCCCAATTTTTTATTACTTTGCAAGCTTCTTTCTTTGCACATTGTTACCTGGCCTTGTAGCACCAGAAAAGTACATTTTGAATCTGTAAATATTTAGCATTTTGCCTTCTCCTAATATCAGTGGACTAGTAAGGACTATTAGCTCTGCTTTTTGAGGGGAAGAGGTTTGTCCTCAATAAACTGTTGAAGGCAAGCGATGTCTCCATCTCTTGTGAAAAACCACAGGTTAGCTGACAACTGTATAACCTATCTTTTTTTACATTCTTCTTGGACAAAGCCACTTCCATTAGTGAACCATATCTTATAAGGATTTTGAAAGGGCATATCGCTAATGTCCTACCTGCTTGCATAGATCTGGGCTAATTTCTGAGCCTGTACATATCAAGAGGCAGGACTGAAAGTAGTGCAACTTTATGATAAATTTGGGTCTCTAGAAATATGGCTTTGGCATAGTCCCAATAGGTAAAATCTGCTTTAGCATTTGTGAGAAATGGAGAATTGCCCCTAATTTTGTTAGTAAGTCTCTTCCTAGTAAGGAAGTAGGACACTGTGGGGCAAATTAAAAAACTCACGGTTAAATGTTTGATTTCAAATTGTCATGTCCGGGCCACAGAGATAGCTCAGTAGAGTAAGCACTTACTTGGCAAGCACAAAATCCTGAGTTCAGTCCCTGGTACTATAAAAAAACAAAACAAAACAGAAAAACAACCAAAAAGAAAAACTCAAGCTTCAAATTGTCATGTCAAAGCCAGAATAAAGAAACTCTGACTAGGAATCCCCTTAACAGCAATTATGGTTACAGACATAGGGAAGGGTTTTTTGAGAAAATTAAGCAAAAATAAAAAAATTGAATTTGCTTACCCATGACATCCAGGCTTACCTGTGATTTTTCACAAGAGATGGAGACATCTATAGACAAGGATATTGTAGACTGCCCTAGGATCCTTTAGTCTTCTTTATCAGAGCAAAATGTGAGGGTTTGGCTGGCTTAGTCCCTGTCTGGGATAACAACAGTCAATCCCCCCGGTGCCATGAGTAAGGAACATCAGCCTCCTGACACAGAGCAGGGCCTAGGCAGAGACTTGGCCTTGTTGTATGCCTAATGTCTGGTTTCCTTGTTGGCCTTGGATTTTTCCTTTGAAAATATGAGTGTGCTTACAGCTTTACTGCTGTGGCAAACAGGCACACTGAAACAACACTCAGAATTAGGAGGCAGATCTATTTTATGTTGACAGTCACTGATTGGGATCATTCCCCAAATATCAGGCCCTGGTCTCTGATGGTCTAGGGCTTTTGCATATCGCATATGCAGGAGGTACAAAGATGAGAGAGAACAGCCTGGCAGTCCTTGTGATTAGCTAGCAGGATGAGGTCATTGGTTGCAAAGCTTGATTACTGGTCATGGAGCTTATTACAATCAGACATCTTGCATGCTCAGTTTTGCTTTCATAGTTGCAGGGTCAAGAAAGTAATTACAGAACCCTGAAGAAGTCACAGAGCTAGGCTGTTTCAAAAAGAACAAAGTTTAAAAAAAAACAATTTTGCTCATAGTTTTTCCCTTTCATCGCCATTTGCAAATTCTTTTTTTTTTTTTTTTTATTCAGCTTTTCCCTTTTTATCCTCATTTAGATCTTGATTGCTCAACACAGAAAAGCACAGTTGGGTCACAGGCCTGGGACCTATTTGCAAACCAGAACTTTGTGAAAATACTGCCTCTTTCTGGGGTACCATCTCTTGTTGAGTTCCTGAGTGTGTACTGGCTTTAAGGTTATAATGAGGAGGTCGAGGAGCCCTCCCAGTGTGGCTGGGAGAGACCAGGGACAAATGTGCATCTCAATCATGAACAAAATAATTATTTTCCTTTGGAGACCTCTTTAACATGTTTATGAGGGCTTTACAGAGATAAAGAGGCATAAAGGCCTTAACATAAAGGATTTCATACCACTTTCTTTGCCTTTTGCATAGAAGATCTAGCTGAAGAGTAGAACTTAGTCCCCTGTTCTGTACCCATCTTTTAACGTTTCCTACTTTTTTATAGGACCCAAACAGTACCACAAGAGTAGATACGTTATTTTTTTTTTCAGATTATCAGAGTCTAATCATTTCTAATTTTTAAGGATATAGCATAATGGCTAGGTTTCTGGGATCTGCAGGTTGTGTCCCATGGCACTTTGTGGGGCTGTGGAGAGAGAGGGAAGACAAGGTTTAGGGCCCTTCCTATAGAAGGAGGAGATCTGAGAGTTTCCAAAGTTTCCTTACTGACACTCAATCACTACGGGGCAGATGTCTCTGTCTGAAGCCACATTAGTGACTTCTTATTTATTTTTTCCTTAGAACTTTCCATAGTTCACCTATGACTCCTTAGAAAGAAGAGTGGAGCCCTGTTGCAACACTGTAATTAATTTAAGTCAGTAACAGTGGAAACCTTTCTTTCAACATTTAAGAGAAAAAATATTAAAAAGTATGAGGACAGAGTTTGTTATCCTTTAGCTCAGTTACAGTCAGTTGAGTTGACCTGTATTGGCTGTCTCTTTGTCTGATCAGGCTCTCAAGCACATGTTTTTAAATTACCAGAATATCTATCAAACCATGGTAGTACCATGCACTCTGGGATGGCTCCCTGAAACTGCAGCCCATAGCTATTTCTGTCCCAACAGTGAGAAAGCTGAACAAGTTCTCTGGCAGTACCTAACCCATGAGACAATGGAGGAACCACAGGAGCAGCACCTAGCCCACTTGCTGAGGAAACCTGTTGGGGAGGAGCACAAAGTGGGGCTAGTGTGGGCAAGGAGAAATGGTGGAGAAAGTAGTAGTGATATAGGAGATGGACATGACAAAACTGGCTGGAAAAATGAATGGGAGCTGTCAATTACAAGATCCCAGGACAGCTTCAGATAATTCCTAGGCCCCTTGTGTAGACCTTCTCATGGCCTCCCATGAGACATAGACTATGTAGAAGACAGGAGAGACCACGAGGAGCCCACTGTTGTGAATACTTACACCATCCCACTCTGTATTTATTTATTTATTTATTTATTTAGTATTTTGTGCAGGGTCTCACTACATGGCTCTGACTTGTAATGATCCTCTTGTGTTCAGCCTCCCCAGCACTGGGATTACAGGTGTGCACCAGCATGCCCAGACTTGGTCACTGGCTTAGTGTGCCTCGGGTGGGGCCAGTGCAGCATGTGGTGCTGAGGATGGAACCCCTGCCCTTGTGCTTGCCTAAGCAGGTGTTTAGTCCACTGAACTATCTCGCTGGCCCTTGCACTTTTATTTTTGTTTTGTTCTTTCCTGTCTTTGTTTGTCCCAAGTTTGCTCTACAGAGCTAGTTCTTTCCTTACCTCTTCATCCTCACTTTTCTTTCAGCAATCTTTAAAGCACCATTTTTGGCTTATCTTATCCACTTCTTTGTCCAAGAAGGACCTGGGATATGTTTAATTAATCTATGAGCCATTGCTAAAGGAACTACTGAGAACAGCTGGGCTCAACACTGCTGTCAGGCCCTGCATGGAAGTGGCAATGGGTCAGCCATAGTTTCGGCCCCTGGGCAAATAACAAGCCATGGCTCAGCTCCAGCTCCAGCCCAGGTTCTGTGATGGCCTGGGCCACATCCCCTGGGATAGCCTGCGGGCACCCCACCCATGCCCCCGGCCAGTGTTGCTCCTCACAGATTGGAGCATGGGCAGCAGCACGTGCTCAGCTGGCTCCTTGACAGGACCCAAGCAAGGTGGCTTCATGGGACAGCACCACCTGGCACACCCTGCCCCTAGCCTGTCTACTCCAGACTCTTCTGTGGCCGCTGGTGGGTCTGGAGGGGTCCCTAACTTCCATTCATTTTTCTTATCTCCTGGCTTGCTTTGCCAGAACTGTTAGCAGGGTACTGTGGTGCTGTGGTTTTTCCAGGAGTCCTTTCTAGGTTCTTGTTCTAGCCAAAGAATTAGACAGGTAAGTGAGAAGCATAGCAAGGGTTTCTATTTCTATAAAAGTGTTAAAGGTAAGAAAAGGAGGAATTGTGTCCTACAAAGAAGTGCTCTGCAGAGTGAGTGAGGGGACAGGATATGTCTGTATCTTGTCCTCTGAATAACTACTACAAAGACAACAAGATGCAATGTATTAATTATTGCAACTGCCCTACTAACCTGTTTCGAAATTATTTCATTGCTATTTTATCTTTTTCTCATTAAAATGAATAAAAATTATATATATATATATGAAAATAAATAGAAAAGGAGGACACTCTACAGAGTGCAGAGAGCGGTGCTAAAAAGGCTCTTTGCAGCCAATAAACCAGTTTTAAAATGATATCAGCAGCGTTTTCAGCCCGTCTCCAGCACTGTGCTTGTAACATTCAGGAGCATTTTCACTGAACTTCTAGCTACAGCACCCTGCCGAGGCAGAGTTTTAGGAATTTCTTCCTTTCCCTGAGTTGAAGTTTGTCATAATATTCGATCGAGAATATTTTCTCCAGTTCCATAAATATATAGTTAATATACATTAAACCTCTTTGTCCCTTTTACTCATTTGCTCATTTGTGGGCATTTACCACTATTCAATATAGGAAGCTTGATCGGTATGTTTTGAAAGACACTCATGGTGCACCGCGAGCCTTCTCTGGAGCGCCCTGCCCCAAGGCCAAGAAAAAGGATTGGTTCACCCTATTTGCTCTCTGACCGTTTTCCCAAGTGTACTTTTTTTAGACCTTGGTAATTAAATCATTATTCACATTTTTTAGCTCATGTTGTTTAAAAATGTGTATAAAAATATTTTATCATTGTTGGAATCCTTTTCAAAGTGTTTCTCAAATGATATTTGACCCGGTTTTTAGTTTACAGCTAACCTGCTATGCTTTGTGGTTTTCCTCCTTTTTTTATATGGGATAATTTTCTTTTATTGAAACCTGATTTCTTTTTACCCCTATAATTATTGTTTTGGGATTAATTGGACAGGTGGAGATTTTGTTTGTTTATTCATAGTGGCATTTTAAAATTTTTACATTAGTTCTGTTTGTGAGCACTGTCTTTCCAATCTTACATGCAACTTTATTTTTAATTGTGCAACTTTTTATCAGTTGTCTGAAAACTATTTCTATCTTATTTTCAGTTTTCATCCACTTTTTCCACCTCACTATCTGCATCTGCTTACGTTGAAGTCGTTGGAAATAACCCCTAATGAGGGATTCTAAATCTAAATTCTAGCGTCAGAATTGCTACAAAGCCACTGTGTGACGGTTATTCACCTGCTTTGGTCAATTTTTTCTATCTGTGAAATTAGGGGACTTTGTTTATTCAACAAGTATTTGCTGAGTGATAATCTATGCTAGGCACTGTGTCAGGTGCTGGTAAACCAGCTGCGAACAAGCGTGAAGTGTTTCCTTTCATGAATGCTGCCTTTAGATCGTATGAACTCCGAGATCCTTCTGCCTTTACACTACTGTTTGTATTGTAATATTTTCACTTAGTTACAAATTCTTGTTTGAACAGGATAGATAAGAACCTTCAGAATATGTCTGAAGTTTGTTGCCTTTTTTGGGGGGTGGTTTCTTTGACTTAAAACAAATACCGCGCAGTTTTCTGTAAAAGAAATTCCACAGAAACCAGTGTGAGATGCTCTGTCTAGATAGGATTCAGGTCAAAAGCTGCACTCTGTATCACTCGGTAAAGAGCATTTTCAAGAACTTTTGAAAACAGTTCTAAAAATCACCTCATATCGAGGGGCTGGGGATTTAGTTCAACATTTGCTTTGTAAGCTGGAAGCCTTGGATTTGGTCCTTGGCACCAAATCAAAAAAAATAAACCTCACCTAAAATTACCTCAGTGTAATTCAGATCTCAACTTTTTGAAGCACATTTTAAAAAAGAAAAGAATTACTAGAACAATTGTTATTGTCCTTTATTTAGATGGGGAAGTTAGCATCAGTGAAAGATGAAACAGAAGCATCCTTGATTGCTGGTAATATGGCAATATTTATTGAGTTATGAGGTTGGATTCAGTTATACAGCATAGAACTCTTTATTCGGGAACAGAAGTAATTTATAGAGGATAAAAAGTAAAAACAAAACATAAATTTAAATTATCTGGCTGACAGTCTTCTGGGTGTCATATGTTTTGGAGAAATAGTGGACTGGTAAACTTACTTGCCAATAAGTTAGTAGAGTTATAGGAATCTTTACAAAGAATATTTATAAATTTTCTTCATATTTCATTTTGTTAAAAATGGGGCTATTTTTTGGGGTGCTATGTGCGGGGAGAAGGACATGTTGAATTATACTGAGGAAATTTTAGGTGAGGTTCATTTTTTAATTTTTGGTGGATCAAGGATCGAACCCAGGGCTTCTGGCTTGCTAGGCAAATGTTCTACCGCTGAACTAAATCCCCAGATCCTCAGTATGAGGTAATTTTAGAGCTATTAATAAAGTGCAGCCATTCAAAAGGACTATTTATAACAGACAGTGGTTGTCAGGAAAAACAAAATAGAAGGAACAATGTATGAAAAGTGACAGAAAATAATTGATAAGTGGGTAGAAAACAGAAAACAGCTCACATTAAGAATAACTCATAACAGAGATTTGTTTGATTGTAGGGGAAGACATTAAATAGCAAATATTAATTTTTGTCTGTTTAAAATTTTCTTATCTAAGATAATAATTCTTTTCAATTCTCAATTACCATACTTATAATTTTTCTTTTTATGAGTTCACATTAAATTTTCTGAACATCATGGCTCTAACTTGCCTCTTCAGATTAAACATTTAAAAATTTAAGAACAAAAACCACAGTTAATTGATTATTCTGAAAATGTTCATATATCTGTATAACATCTGTATAACACACACACACACACACACACACACACACACATATATATATATATATAT
>NW_004524797.1:2656353-2659263 GCF_000260255.1 Octodon degus | reverse complement strand
GTGAAACTGTCTCATTCATATTTATTTCTCAATAAAAAAAGAAATTATACTACAAGGCTACTGTGATAAAATCAGTGTGGTACTGGCAACAAAATAGAACTGAAGATCAGTGGAATAGATTAGAAGACACAGAAGCATCAACAAACACTCTCGGCCACCTTATTTTTGACAAAGAAGCCAAACATGTTTACTGGAAGAACGATAGCCTCTTTAACAAATATTGCTGGAAAAACTGGCTCTCTACATGCCAAAACTTAAAACTTGACCCAGTTCTATCACTGTGCACTAAGGTAACATCAAAATGGATTGAAGATCTAAACATTAAAAGAGAAACATTAAATCTCCTGGAAGAAAAAGTAGGAGGAACTCTTGAAGACATAGGGGTAGGCAAAGAGTTCTTGAACAAAAATCAAATCGCATGGGTAACACTTGAAAGAATTAACACCTGGCACCTTCTCTAATTGGGAAGTTTTTGGACATCAAAAGAAATTACCAACAAAGTGAAAAGGCAACCCACAAATTTGGAAAAAATCTTGACTAATAAGCACTCAGTCAAAGGTCTGCTCTCTAGAATTTATAAAGAACTAAAGAACATCAGGGCCCCAAAATTTAAAGGCCCAATCCAGAAATGGTCATCTGAGATGAATAAACACTTCTCAGAGGATGAAATTAAAGAACAGAATAAATATATGAAAAAAATGCTCCACATCACTAGCCATCCATGCAATGCAAATTAAAACAACATTGAGATATCACCTCACCCCAGAAAAATAGCTATCATAAAGAAATCAACCAACAACAAATGTTGGAGAGGCTGTGGGGAAAGGGGAATCCTTCTCCACTGCTGGTGGGAATGTAGACTGGTACAACCGTTATGGAAATCAGTGTGGAGTCTCCTTAAAAATCTAGGATTGGAAATCCCATTCAAAGCAGCTATTCCCCTACTGGGAATTTTCCCAGAGGAACTGAAAACGTCATATCATAGTGATACATGTGTACCTATGTTTATAGCAGCACAATTTGTGATAGACAAATCTTGGAAACAACCAAGATGCCCATCACCTGAGGAATCGATGAAAAATATGTGGTTTTTTATACAATGGAGTACTACTCAGCTATAAAGAATGATAAACTCGAACGCTTATATATAATTGGATGGCACCTGAAGATATACTCATAAGTGAAATAAGCCAGACCCACATCTGTCAATATCATATATTCTCCCTAGTATAAGAACTCAAAGGAAGAAATAAAAATAGAAAGGCATTACACAATTAAATGGAAAGCAAGAAGTTGAGGATTAGTTAACAAAGAGAGGGCATGGAGAAAAGCTAGAAATCATGACGGGGCAAATGCATACATTTATATGCACAAGATGAGAAAGGCAGTGGTCCTGGGAATCTTCAGCATGTTTTTGAAAATAGCTGTTAATTGGTAGTTCTCTCACCCTGACTATATATGCTGATACCTGTGAATGAAGCAACTGCACTGAAGAAAGCAATGTGTAATGGTAAGGTCATGCTTGGAATGCCTGTCATTGTGGTCTTCTAATTTTTTTAATAGAAATTAGGCAGATCAATTTATTTTTGGATATTTTACAAGTATAATTTTAGAAGGGCTATATGACAACTTTCAGCATCAACTGCCAACTCTACACACATTTAACAGAAAAAGTATCTACTCTTGGCCCTTGAATATAGGCAAAGTGTTCTACTGCATAACAAATGCTAGAGATGCAGTCAGATTCGAGGGCATAGTAAAGGAGTAAGATGTTCCTCTCAATGGATATGTTATCCATAAATACAAACATACATTCATGGCTACTAGGATCATAAGTAATTTGTAGAGTAATACCTACTTCAAAGGCTAAAACCAGTAAGACAGTGTTCAAATGGGTGTTTTTATCCATAGAGTTAACAATCACAAATTCCTCTGATCCAACTTTATGAGTTGTGGGGAACTATGGACAAGGGACACAGGAAAGACTGGCAGTGCATGCTGAGTTGACCATGTTAGTGGTTACCCAGAACAGGATGATGCTTACAGAATTTACATCATCCTACAGTGACTCACCGAAAAGGGCATCAAGGACGGCTGATTTATCAGTCACGAACACCATTTAGTAAATGCTGATGGTAGGCTTCAAGAACATGCCAGGAGGAGGGGAGGGAGGAAAATGACTGAGAATAAAGGAGTTTAAAAGTGGAGGAAATATTTGAATGCTGGGGACATGCTTTGGTAACCTCTGGACCATGCCTGCCATGGGTGACTTGCTTCTGATCACCAAACACTGAGTTTGAAGCACAGTGTAAGGAAACATTTTGGCTTGGATAAAATACCACTGTATTTGGATCAAGTACATGTCTGATTTAGTAAAAAGCATCATTATTTAGAGGTATACTTTTGTTAAATCAAGTAAAAACAACAACTAATTCTATCTGTAGACACAGTTAACAAGTAGAAGCCTTTCTGGGCATGCCTTGCTCAATGGTTAAGATATATTTTTTAGGTCAGCATAACAAGATTACTGAACAACTTGTAGACCACAAACATACTCCTTTGATTTCATCAAAACAATCCTATTTCAACCTTGTCAAGGGCCTACAGTTGTTTTACGTAGGTGTAGCACTCAAAAATGAAATGCTTCTCAAAACTCCACTATCCAAAGTTGAAATCACAGGACATGAGACAGCTATTTCAGACTCTGATAGCCAGTTTTTACAAAGTATTTATCTGCAACTTCAGTTTACTCTAACATTAACTATGGTAAGCAGGACAGAATTTCTCAAACCACAACTTTGAAATAACAGAAATGGACACTTAAGCTCATCTCATCAAAATCTTCAAGCATTGATCAAAGCGTTTGCAAAAATGTCTTCAATAAGTTGAGCTTTGAGACAGAACAAAAAA
>NW_004524797.1:2654119-2655323 GCF_000260255.1 Octodon degus | reverse complement strand
TTTTTTTTTTTTTTGCAGAACAGGGGATTGAGCTTAGATCCCTGCATTTGCCAGTCAAGCACTTATCCTACTGAGGCATCTCCCTGGCCCCACATCTAGATACTTTTAATACAAGTTTTACCTATCCTATGAGTCTAATTGTCACAGACCTCTAAGCTGACTGTAAGTCCTTCAAATCGTTCACCAGAATTCAGTTTATCCTGACAAAGCTCCCTGGGCAGTCTTCTCAACTATTTTTTTCATTACAAATTTCCATTTATTTAAACAATTGCCAAATGTAAGTAAAGAATACAGGAGTGAGTGATTAACAACTGAGAAATCAGAAAGAAAAGACCATTACTGTATTACAAAGCAGTGTTTAGCGCAGCAAGTTTAGAGTAAGAACAGAGACACTGGTGCTTTCAGATGCACTCAACAGCCAATACTATGAGTCAAAGAAGCAAAGAAAAAAGGAAAAAGGGGGTGGTGGTGGAGGGCAGGGATAGAAGGCAGAGTATGAAAGCCTTTTATGCTATGTCCCCAAAGGTGATATGGAAGTAAAAAGTATATACATTTAAAAATTGATATGGAGACCCAGAGCGCAGGCCCGGCGAGTGAATGAGACAACTCGGGCCCTCAGGATCCTGAACAGACCCAGAGTGCAGGCCTGGTGAGTGAGTGAGACAAGGGGGCCCTCTGGAACCTGAATAGACCCAGAGCACAGGCCTGGTGAGTGAGTGAGACAACCGAAGGCCGCGGGACTCTGAATAGACCCAAAGCCCAGGCCCTGCAAGTTAGTGAGACCACCCAGGTCCCGCGGATCTTCATTCCACCCAGAGTGCAGGCCCAGCGAGGAACCCTTCAGCAGAACTCCCTGCAAAGAGGCTAGAGGCAAGACCCACCCAACTGATTCAGGAGCAGAACATCTAGCCAGAGAGACACAAAGGGTTCAACTCTAATGGTTGCAGCAGAAAGAAGTGGAGCAGAGCAGCCAGATCCAAACAACACCCACCTGGAGGAATCTGAACTTCATAGATCTGGACCTGGTGCTAAGGTAATAACTCTATCTAAGCTCTACAACAAAGGTCAGAAGACAGTGGTATACAAAATGACAAGGAGAAGGAACAAAATGCAGTCTCAGGCCCCAAGTCCACCAGTACAAATGCAGAAGACACTAGCACTGAGGAAACTGGAAATCACACACCAGATATCTCTGAAATAATAG
>NW_004524797.1:2642131-2647066 GCF_000260255.1 Octodon degus | reverse complement strand
GAGAGAGAGAGAGCTATAAAAGGAAACTTAAAAATAGTGTCAAAAGAACAATGAAGGCAAGTGGTATTGAGATTTCAGAAAAGAAAAATAATTTCCAAATTGCAGGAAAAGGAAAAGTTGTGAGCACTTGATTTGTAGTGACTTTAAAAACAGTGCCTTGTGTCAAGGGCTGGGGATGTAGCTCAGTGGCACAAGGCCTACCTGGCAAGCACAAGGTCCTGATTTTGATTCCCAGTTCAGAAAACAAAAATAATGAAATTAGAGCATTCAGATATACAGCAAAGGAACAGTATCGCTTTATGGTAGAAAGTATTACGGTTTGAACTTAACCAAACCTTGGTTTCTTTTTTTTAAATTCTTAGTTTTATATACAAAAAATTGAGATAATATCAACATCTGGTTGTAGGCCTGTTGTATGGCTAAATGATAAAAACAAGTAGAGGGCTGGCCAGATAGCTTAGTGGATTAAAGCACCCGCTTAGGCAGACACAGGGGCCCTGGGTTTGAGCCCCCGGGCCTGCGGTGCCAGCCCTGCCCCCAGGGCGAGCTTAGAAGGTGATTAAGATTGGGTGTGGTGGCATGTGCCTGAAATCCTAGAGCTTGGGAGGCTGAAAAACACGAGAATCATTACAAGTCTGATCTATGTAGTGAGACCCCGTAGACTCTATACTAAATTCATAAAAAAGAAACCAAACAAAACCAAACAAAAAAAAGTTGGAGATACCTAACAAAGTTCTTGACAAAATGTGCAGATCTTCTCTTCCTTTTTTATGTATATGTAGAAGATCTTGGAGGCTACACTAAGAGGCTTTCCAGAGATTTAATTCTGGTTCTACCATTTAATAACTACATGGCCAGGCTGGGGTGACAGGTTGGTGGTCTAAGAGCCTGTCTGGAAAGTGCAAGTTCCTGAGTTCTATCCCTGTAAAGCATGCCACACAGGCTCTGGTAGCTGCAGGAGCTCCAGGCTAGCTTGCAAACTGGGCGTGGTGGTGCACGCCTGTAATTCCAGCGCTGGGGAGGCTGAAAACAGGAGGATTACAAAGAGTCCGAATTGCATAGCAAGACCCTTTATCACATAAAGTAAATAAATAAATACGTATTAAAGAATACCTATATGACCTTGGGCAAGTTTTTAAAGCTCACTCAGTCTCCATTTTTTTTTTCTTTAAAATGTGGCTAAATCATGTTGTTATGTTGAGCTGTGGGGGACTCAGGTCAATAATTTCTGACATTGCCAGTTAAACAGAAGACCCAATGCTATTATGGGCTACTGGACTCTTAGAATATTTTGTTGAGTTTACACACCTATAATATTCAACAACAGAACTTAAAAAAAATTGGGGTATAACTATGAATGTCCATTTTGTATCTGTGTATTCAAAGTGGTTGGGATAGATATATAGTTGCATTCTCTTAATGAATAGAATGATTTTTTCTAATTGTGTTTGTAAGTAGGATCACAAGTCTGCATCTTGTACAGCAATTAACCACTAAGAAGAATATATGCAGTGTATTATTTGTTGAAACTGTACTTTCAATTTGATTTGAAACTGTCTCATTGCTATATGTTTATCAATAAAACTTTGAAAAGAAAAAAAATGTGGCTAAATATAGTAGCAATTTTATAGGATTGACATGAGGGGTAACAGAATTAGTTCACCCAAAGTACTTATAATACCTGGCACAAAATACAGTAGGTACTTGCTAACTCCTTTTTTTGTTTTTGCTTTTCTTCACTACTGGGAAATCAACCCAGAACCTTCACACAGGCTTAGACTTGCCCCAGTCTTTCCAGTCCTGAGATTTCGTGAGGACAAAACACCGCTATGCTTCCCTCTTTTATTTTCTTTTAATAGACACAAAGAGCTAGTGGAGGTTTCTGAGTTGAGTGTGAGGGTTGGGTGGAAGGTGGGTTGGATGGGGTGTGGTAGAGAGTAGCTCAATCTTTTCTTTGTAAAAACTAATCTGATGATGTTCTTTAACTCAATTCAGATGGAAATATGAATCAGAAAAGTCCAGCCCAGCTAGCAGTCCTAATGTCACCAGACAACAGTGGATAATGCTGGATGCCAATGGTTGACATGGCCAGCTGCTGGTCACTGCGGCTGCCAGCTGTCCCCACCCAGTACCAGCTTGTGTTGGATACTCTAAGCTGGCTCTACTGGGTGCTGGTCTCTGCTGTTGATTGGGCTGCTCTCTGGAGCTCTTCAGTGCTAACACCACTAGTGCTTTTTGTTCTTTTTTTGGAACTCACTGCCCTGCTCACAGTCTTCATCCTGAGTAGACTTACAGGTCTTTCAGGGCCCAAACTATCTGAGAAATAAATCAGGAACAGGCTTGCCAGATCACCAAAGTGAGTTTGACCAGGGTCTGTGCTAGAACACAAGTGAGTCGGCACACTTGAGGAACCCTCCAGACTAACCCTAGAAGTGTTGGGGGAATGCTGCTGATGCAGCAGATGCAGGCATGTGATTGGACCACATATAGGCTGGAGACTGGTGCAGGATAGCCTCAGATGTCCTTGGTGGTGATCCATTGAGGTGGAGGTACTGAAAGCAAGGGCTGGCTGTGAGGGCTGAGAATAGTATCAGTAGGCCCAGATCTCCTCTCTGGGCTGAGACACTTGCCTTTCTTTCAAAAAACAGCCATAGCTTCTGAAGAGCCTGGAGTGGTGGAGGGGCATTGTGCTCACAGTGGAGCTTGTCTCATGATGAAATGGAGTGGAGGGCAGTGGCCACTAGCTAGCCAGGGAGGACACTGAAGCAAGCTGTCTCAGTCCATTGGCAGGTGGAGGGGTTTCCAAGGGAAGTAAAGGAGCAGGACATAATAGTTGCTGTGTAAGCCACGCCCCTCCAGCCAGGGAGGGAGAGATGCCTGAGCCAGGTGCTGCTCACTTGTCTCAGGGGTGGTTTATATGTAGGGACTTGCTGGTGATGGATTGAGGAGAGACCAGAAGCAGGTAAGACTAGAGCACTAGTAAATGCTTCTGATCAGAGATGGACCTGAGAAGGTGGTAAAAGTGCAGATCCTGGTTTGGCAGGTCTGTGTAGGGCCTGGGAGGCTGCCAATAGAACAAGATGCCAGGTGGTTCCAATGATGCTGAACTGTGAACCACACTGACACGAGTTTGTTGTTGTTTTTGAGACATGGTTTCATTATGCAGTGCAGGCTGGCTTTGAATTCATTTTGTAGCATAGGCTTTCCTTAAACTCAGAGCTATCCTCCTGCCTCATCCTTCCCAAAGTCCTGCGATTACAGGCATGTGCCACCATGGCTGGGCCTGACAAGAATTTTGAGGGTCAAGTTGATAGGATTTGAGAAGAGGGCTGGTGTGTTCTAAATAGAAAGAAACTAAATGGGAAAGGAAAATGACAAACTCAAATTGACCTTTTGGGCTTGTTTTCTTGATGTTGGAGTAATAAGAGAGAATGGTATAATGGCTTGGGTTCAAACCTCACTCCCACAATTATTAGAAAGAAGACCCTGGTCTTTAGCTGTTCTTCTTAATGTCTAAACAAGAGGCCATAAAGCACTGTTGTGTAGATTAGTGGAGACACACTGCTGCAAAGACGTCTCACATGGTGGCCAGCATCCAGATGACACTGACTGGACAAATAAAAGTTTCATTCATAGAATTTGTGGACTAGTCTAGCCTTTGGCAAGGATGAGCTAGGCTCTGGTATATATGTTTTTCCTACAGTGTGCATGCTGATACTTTAAGTTGTCTGGTAATTTGACAGCCTCCTGAACTTTGTGTTTTCTAGGTATTCATTAGCTGACATAATTTCAGGGGACTTGAATGCCAGGATTGGCAGCGGTTCCACTGAGCTACATCCATTAGAAAACTGTAATTGTCAGAATTTTCCTTTTAAGGCACTTCTCCAGGAATAACTGTCTGAATCAAAAGGGAAAATGTCTGGTCAAACTCATTTATAATCATAGTCTAGTAATGGTAAGTAGCAGGCTGTGGGAAAAATTTGTGGCCATTCACATACATTTCTGCCCACAGGCAGCAATATTACTAACTGAAGAATTAGCTCTTTGAGCCTATCTACATCCTTTTGTTGGGTTTTTTAAATTCACTGAAAGTAAATATTTTTCTCTTAAACTTGATCTGAGCTTTCAAACTAGTCTCTATGTCTGTCCCTATGCATAGCTCAACCACTGAGATTTTAGGGATAGGTTTAAATTGAAGTAAACAACTTCATGATCTACAAAGAATTTATGGTAGTATTTTATTCTGAAGGCCTCAATAATTGTTACTCTAATATGAAAAAAATTGTGGTTATGCAACTATATCATAAGACTATTCAAGAACAATTTATCTTTCTCTTTTTAGTTTATTGGTACCTTTTATTTATTTATTTTTCTTTTTTTTTTCTTTTTTTTTCTTTTATTTGTTTTGCATTTTCTATGTAAGGGAAGGGTCTACCGGGTGTTCATGGTTTGACTACTAGATCAGACTCGTACTGATCCTCCTGTGTACAGCCTCAAAGAGCTAGGAATACAGGAATGCACCACCACCTCCAGGCTCAATTGCCATCTCAGTGTGTCTGGGGGTGGGGCTGGCACAGCAGGCCCTGGGATCGAACTCCCAGCCCCTGCAGTCACTTTAATCCACTGAGCTATTTGCTTCGTCTTTCTTCTACATGTACTTATTTACATATGTGAAATCACCTTTGATTCTCTAGAATAAAACTTTCTTTGTAATGAGGCATAATCCTTTTAACCATTTTTTTGCTTTCTGTTTGCTAATATCTTATTAGGACTTTTCCATCTACTTTCAGTAAGCAGATTTGCCTATGGTTCTCTTTTATTTTCTTTTTTTTTCTTTTCAAATTTTTATTGATAAACATATAGCAATGAGACAGTTTCAAATCAAATCGAAAGTACAGTTTCAACAAATAATACACTGCATATATTCTTCTTAGT
>NW_004524797.1:2628038-2634706 GCF_000260255.1 Octodon degus | reverse complement strand
CGGCGCAGGGTAGCAGGAAGCTCTCCGCACACTCACCGGACCTGGGCTAGGACTGGGTCTGGGGTCTCCCGGAACTCGGCAGAAAATCCTACTCTGCGGGCGGGGTGGGGGAGGCCTATTGGTACCTTTTAGATATACAGAGTGATAACGTTTCATACGGAATTTGTACCTGTACATGGTAAATTTCACTTCTTTTTTTCTCATTCCTCTCCATTTAGCCCCTCTTCTCTCAATTGCTGTCTCAGCGTGCCCTGGGGGTGGGGCTGGTATGGAAGGCTCAGGGATTGAACTCCCGGCCCCTGTGTCTGCCTAAGCAGGTGCTTTAATCCACTGAGCTATTTGGCCAGCCCCTTCTACTCTTAATTTTAAAAAAGTTTCATTTCCATTTTTCCTTTTATTCTTTTTGTTTTTGTCCCTTTTGTCATGCCCTGCTTGTTCCCCTTCTCATTGAACCTTTTATTCCTATTGCCCAATATCTATTTTACATTTTGATTCTTATTTATATTTTTGGTCTCTCACAACAAGAAACTATTCAGTAATTACACATGTGTGTCTGATTTATTTTCCTGAAGAGTATGGTCTCAAGGTGCATCTCATTTATCTAGAAATGTCTCAAGCATATCCTCCTTTATGGCAGAATAGTACTCCATTATATATATTAAAAAACCTAAACCCTCTCAATCCATTCATTGGTTGATGGGCATCTGGCCTGTTTCCATGATTCAGCTATTACAAACTGTGCCACCATAGAGATGGGTGCAGATATATCACTTTGGTATGGTGCTTTTCACCTTTGCTTGTTTTCTGAGAAAGGGTCTTGTTATGTAGGAGAGGCTAATCTCAAACTTGCAGGGATCCTGCCACAGTCTCATAAGTACTGGGATTATAGGCCTCTAAAACAGTACCTGGCTGACATACTTTTAATTCTTTTGGGAAAGTACCAAGAAAGGGAATAGCTTGCTAGAATGGAACCTGTAGCCCTAGTTTTGTGAGGAATCTCCAGGTTGATTTCCACAGTAGTTGCATCAGTCTACACTCCCACTAGCAATGGAGAAGTGTTCCTACTTCCCCACAGCCCCTCCAGCATTTGTTATTGCTTAACTTCTTGATAATAGCTATTCTTTATGGCATAAGATGGAATCTGTGTTATTTTAATTTGCATTTCTCGAATAACGAGTGATATTGAACATTTTTTCTATTTACTTGCCATTTCTACTTCTTCATCTGAGAAGTGTGTATTCATTTCAGATGCCCATTTTTGGATTGTGTGTTTAAATCTGGAGGGTCTCATATTTTTGAGTTTTTTTATTTATTCTGAATAGTAATCCTTTGTCTAAGGAACAGCAGGCATTTCTTTTTTCCTACATTGTGGGTTGTCTCTTCATTTTGTTGGTGGTTTCTCTTTCTATGCAAAAGTTTTTTAAGATGATGAGATGTCAGTTGTTATTTATTTATGATATAGTTCCTTTGTGATCAGGGTTTTGTTCATAAAGTCTTTGCCCACACCAATGCCTTCAAGAATTCTACATATTCTCTCTTCCAACAGATTTAGTGTTTTTGTTTTAACAGTTAGATTTTGACCCATTTTAATTTTAGTTTGGTGCATAGTGAAAGATATGGGTCTAGTTTTAATCTTTTGACATGTGAAAAGCCAGGATTTTCAGCATCATTTATTCTTATTTTTTATTGATTCTAGAGGCCATGTTATTCCACAGAATGTCTTTGGTTCCTTTGTCAAAGATAAGGTGGCTGAGTATGTCTGCAGTTGTTTCTGCATCTTCTAATCAGTTCTACTTATTTGTGGTTCTGTCATTTCTTTCAGTTTCTTGCTATTTTTTTAATAGCTTTGTATTAAAATTTCAGATCAAGGATTATGATGACCCCTGACCTTACCTTTGTTTCCCAGAATTGCTTTTGCTGTTCTAGGTCTCTTCAGATTACAAATGAATTTTAGCACTGTTTTATCTAATTCTGTGGGATATACTATTCAAATTTTGATCATGTGTGGATGAAATCTATATAAAAATTTTAGAAGTATCAGCATGTTCATATGTACTATTTTCACTATAGTGGTTTTTTCCTACCCAAGAACAAGGGTTCTCTTTCCATTTTCTGATCTCCCTTTTGATCTCTTTTTAAAAGAGTACTGTAATTTTCTATGTAGAGGTCTTTTACTTCCTTTGTTAGATTGATTCCTAGGTATCTCATTTATTTGGATGATATTATGAAAATTGTTTTTCCCTTATTTCTCTCTCCAATGAATTTGTTATTCTTGTACAAGAAGACCAGTGATTTTTAAGTGTTAACTTTATATCCAGGTACACTACTGAATTTGGTTACTAAATCTAGAAGTCTTTTTGGGGAGGTTTTGGAGGTATTCTATTTAGAATATCATGTCATATCCAAATAAACATAATTTCATTTCTTCCTTTCCTTTACTATCCTAGTTTTTTCTTCTTTGTCTCATTGCTCTGGCTAATTTTTTTCAGGATTCTATTGGATAAGAGTGGTGATAGTGCATATTGCTATCTTGTGGTTTTAGAAAGAAAATTTTCAGTTATTGATCATTTAGTATGATATTGACTATTGATTTGCCATACACACTTTTCATCAGGTTGAGATAAAAACCATCTATTTTGATTTTCTGTAGTGTTTTATATCAGCATGGGTGTTGGACTTTGTCAAATGCATTTCTGCATCTATTGAGATGACCTTGTGTTTTTGTCCTTGGTTCTGCTTATATGCTGTATTACATTCATTGATTTGTACATGTTTGACTGACCATCCTTGCATTCCTGGGAAGAATCCTACTTGGTCATGGTATATAATTTTCTTCATGCTTTTCTGCATTTTATTTGACAATGTCTTACTGAGAATTTTTGCATCTTTCATTAGGGAGATTGGCACATAGTTCTTTCTGTTTTTTTTTTTTTTTTGGTTAGATTTTTCTCTGGTGTTTGTATTAGGGCAATGCTTGCTTCTGGGAATAGATTTGGGAGTATTTCTTCCCTTTCAATTTCATAAAAGAGTTTGAGAAGCAAAATCTTATGTCTTCAGTAAATTTCTTATAGACATCATCAGTGAATCCCACAGAGCCTGGGGCTTTTTATTGTCGGTATGTTTTAAATTACATATTCAATTTCATTGACTAGTATTGGTTTATTTGGAATTTTTGCCATCAATTTTTGCCATCAATGGAGGCATAGATGATATTCTGGATTTCTGCAGTATCTGTTGTGATTTTGTCCTTCTCATTTCTAATTGCATGGATTTAAGTCTTTTCTTCCTTTTTTTTTTGGTATGATTGCCTAAGGGTTTGCAATTTTATTTAATTTTTAAAGAGACTACTCTTTGACTCATTGATTCTTTGTACTGTTTTCTTAGTCTCCTTTGCATTAATTGCCTTTATAATTTCCTCCTTTGTACAAGCTTTGAGCTTGACTTCCTCTTCTTTTTCAAGAAGCTTGAGATTCAACATTAAATTGTTTGAGGTTGCTGCCTTTTTCTGATATGAGTATTCACCATTGCAAATTTCCATTGAAGGACTGATTTCATTATATCTCATAAGTTTTGATGTGTAGTACTGTCAGTATTAATTGTAGAAGCTGTCTAATTTCTTCTTTAATTTCACCTGTGACTTATTTGTTGTTCAGGAGAGTGTTATGTAGTTTCCATATGTCTATGAAATGTTTGTGATTTCATTTGTTATTGATTTGCAATTTCTTTGCATTATGGTCTCATAATATGCACAACATAATTTCAATTCCATTGCATTACTTAAGCATGTTCTCTGGGCTAGTTTGTGATCTGTTTTGGAGAATATCCCATGTGAAGCTGAGAATGTATTCTGATGTTGTGGGGTGGGACACTTTGTATATCTCTAGTAAGTTCAATTCTTCAAAAGTTCATTTTAGTTCCGATATTTCATTGTTAACTTTTTTCTAGTTGATCTGTCCATTTGTGATGGTGTGGTATTGAGGCTCTCCATTATTATTGTACTAGTGCTTATTTTATTTCTCACATTTGTTAATATTAGTTCCATATAGCTGAAAGCATTGTTATCTGGTACAGATGTATTTATGATTATTATTTCTTCCCCTTTGATGGTTCCTTTTACAAGGATTAGTAACCTTCTATGTCTCTCTTAATTAGTCTTGACTTGAAATCTACTTTGTCTTCAAATAGACTAGCAACCCATACTTTTTTTCCAGGTTCCTACTGTATGGAGTATTTTTTTCTGATCCTTTGACTCTCAGTCTATAAATTTCTTTTTTTAAACATATATTTTCATTTTATTTTTCATGATTTTATTGAGAAACAAATAGCAATGAGACAGCCTCAAAGCAAATTAGTAGGACAGTTTCAATAATTAACACATTGCATATATTCTTCCTAGTGGTTAATTGATGTACAAGATGTGGACATGATATCCTATTTACAAACACTACTAGAACAAATCCCTCTATTCATTAAGAGAATGTAACTATATATCTATCCTAACCATTTTGAATACACAGATAAAAAATGGACATTCATCTGTATCCCCTTTTCTTGCATAGTTCCGTTATTTGAATATAATAGGTGTGATAACTCAGCAAAATATTCTAAAATAGTCCAGTTGTCCATAATAGTATTGGGTCTTCCACTTCATTGGCAATGTCAGACATTGCTGACCTGAGTCCCCTACAGCTCAACATAACACCATGGCTTTACTTCTTATACATCGTTGTTATACTTTTCTGCTGGATGGTTAAGACCAAGGTAAAGCAGGACTTGTGCAACAAGAGTTGTAGCTTTTGGGTCTACAAAATCTCCATAATCTCCTTGATCAGAAAATTTAGGACACTACCGAGTTACATGACGTTACAGTACAAGTTCTCATATGTCCTGAGTCTTAATTGACCTTGGAAGGCTAGGGCCAAAATGTTGGCTTTCCTTGCAGCCCTCCTTTTTCTCTAATTTTGATCTGCAAACTTAGGTTGTCATCCATCCAGAAGACAAGCTTATTGTTATTACCATACAAGCTAGGCTGTTAAGCTTAACCTATCTGTCTGAATATCAAACATCTTAGGCATAACATGGAACAGATATTTTTCATTAAGTATTGATATGTTGAACTTTAAGTCCCTACAGAATATGATGAAAAAACATTTAAAAATTAGAATGTATTTTAAAAATAGGCATAAAGAATTATATAGTTCTTATGTTTACACATAAGTCCAAAAATCTAACCGTATACAACCTTGAAGCAGGACAGCCCCACAATACTCCTTTCCTGTTTCTTGCCTTCATTCACCACCCCTTTCTTTTTGAACAATCATCTACCCAAGAGACAGCATAGCAGCAACTGGCATGTCATGACATGTAGCCCATATTCAGAAGACCAGAATGACAGGCACTCCAAGCATGAAACTAA
Organism: Octodon degus; assembly: GCF_000260255.1. Classification (NCBI taxonomy): domain Eukaryota; kingdom Metazoa; phylum Chordata; class Mammalia; order Rodentia; family Octodontidae; genus Octodon; species Octodon degus. Next base: position 2,629,290 of record NW_004524797.1, on the reverse strand, counting down.
TATTACAGATTACCATCTTTGGTGCAGTTGCTTATTTCACAGGTATCAGCATACATAGTCAGGGTGAGAATCTTTCCAATTAACTGCTAGATTCTAAAATCTTCTGAAGACTCTCAGGATCATTGCCTTGTCCATCTTCCACATAAAAGTGTATGGCATGACATTGTCATATTTCCTAGCTCTTCTCCGTTCCTTCTCTTGATTAATTAGTCCTAGAGATCCTGCTTTCCATTTACTTGTATTATACCATTCTATTTGTATTTCTTCTTTTGAGTTCTTATACTAGGGAAACTATACGATATTTATACATATGTGTCTGGTTTATTTCACTAATGAGTATGTCTTCAAGTGGCATTCACTTCAATATAAAGGCTTTGAGTTTATCATTTTAATAGCTGAATAATACTCCATTGTGTAAAAATAGCACATCTTTTTCAACCATTCCTCAGGTGAAGGGCATCTTGGTTGTTTCCAAGATTTGGCTATCACAAGTTGTGCTGCTGTAAACATAGGCACACATATATCCCTATGATGTAATGTTTTCAGATTCTCTGGGAAAATTCCCAGCAGAGGAATAGCTGGTTTAAATGGGATTTCCAGTCCAAATTTTCTAAGGAGTCTCCACACTGATTTGCATAATGGTTGCACCAATCTACATTCTCACCAGCAGTGGAGAAGTGTTGCTTTTTCCCCACAACCTCTCCAACATTTGGTGTTGGGAATTTCTTTATTATAGCCATTCTTTCGGGGGTGAGATGATATCTCAATGTTGTTTTAATTTGCATTTCGCAGATGGCTAGTGATGTAGAGCATTTTTTCATATATTTATTCGCTTCTTTAATTTCTTCCTCTGAGAAGCATGTGTTCATCTCGGATGCCCATTTCTGGATTGGGTCTTTAAATTTTGGGGCCCTAGTGTTTTTTAGTTCGTTATAAATTCTAGAGAGCAGACTTTTGCTTGAGTACTTATTTGTCATGATTTTTTCCAAATTTGTGGCTTGCTTTTTCTCTTTGTTGGTAATTTTTTTTGACATGAAGTATCTTCTCAGTAAGAGCAGGTCCCAGTTGTTAATTCTTTCAACTGTTTCCCATTCAATCTGATTTCTGGAGACCCAGTCCTAGCCCAGGTCTGGTGAGTGTGCGGAGAGCTTCCTGCTACCCTGCCCTGCGGGACCAGTCCCAGCCCAGGCACAGAGTGGGCCGGACCCTCTCCCAGCCCCTTGGGCTGCCCCCCACCACTCCGCAGTGCCTC
>NW_004524797.1:2574638-2604359 GCF_000260255.1 Octodon degus | reverse complement strand
TTTTTTTTTGTATTAAATGTGTTTCTTATATTCAGCATAATGTTTGATCTTGAGCTTTGATCCATTCTGCCTATTTCTTTTATAGCTGATATGCATTGACTTATCCTTGTTATTTATTTTCCAGTTGTTCCATCCCTTTTTTTCATCCTGTTTAATTGTTGTCTTACTTGGTGAGTTCCTATTTTAGGGTTTCATTGTGTTATAGTCCTTGTTATGTATTTCTGTAAGTCCTTCAGAACATTTTGGAGTGCTGGTTTTGTGATCATGTATTTCCTCAGGTACTCTTTATCATAGAAGTATCTTATTTTTCCATCAATTTTGAAAGACAGTTTTGTGGGGTACATTAATCTGAATAGGAGGTTGTTTGCTTTTATGGCTTGAAATACTTCACTTTCTTCTTGATGAGGGTTTGCATTAAGAAGTGTGCTGTAACTCTGATGCACCTTCTTTTACAGGTGATTTATTTCTTTTCTCTAACAGCTTTTAGTATTGTGTATTTGTTATAACTTTCTGAAAACCTTGTTTATTGCATGCCTTGGTGTAGTTTTTTTTTCTCTTATCTTTGATCATGGGCAATTTGGGTTAGTTTTTTTTTTCACTTAACTTATTTTTATGTCAAATTCTTTTTCCCTGTTTGGGACATTTTGTGCCATTATTTTTGTTTATAAGTGGTTTAGTTTTATGTCATTTGTTCTAATTCCTGCTTTTTTATTGACTCTGATCAATCTTTGGTTATTTCTCTTTGTATTATCTCATGGCTGTTGAATTGATTGTTTTGTGGTCCCTTGCTATTTTTATTTTTTTATTTTTTCATGCATTTGGTACAGGGTCTCACTACACAGCTTGGACTCATAGTGATCCTTCAATTTTCAGCCTCTCCAGTACTGGGATAACAGGCATGTGCCACCACACCTAGACTCTGTCTCCAACTCAGTGCCAGAGAGTGGGTGGTATGGCGGATCGAACCCCAGTCCCTGTGCTTGCCTAAGCAGGTGTTTAGTTCACTGAGCTATCTTGCCAGCTTCCTTGCTATTTTTAAGTAACCTTCCTTTTGGTGATCACTGAGCACAATTCTGTCTCCTATATCTGATATTCCATCTTCACACTGGCTCATTCTGTTGCATACACATTTAATGGAATTCTTAATCTTCTATATGTCTATTTGAATCTGTTTCATGGATTCCATTTATTTTCTATATTGGGTATTTATGGTTTCCATCATTTTCCTAAGCACCTCTATTTTTCTTTGTCTGTATATGTTCTAGAGTTCATAAGCATGCATTAATGATCACCATTTCTATAGTTATCTGAGAAAATATTTCTGATTTGGTTTTTTAATAGGGCCTCAATCATCTGCTTTGTTACTTTTGCTGTTACCGCTTCAGAGAGACCATATGAGTGACTTTTGAATTGTTCTACCATATTGCTCCCTGGGTTTGCCTTTAATGAACTGTAAGTCTGATGTTGCATCTTATTTAAATGGCTTTAATTTTCTATTTTTTTAAAATTTAATTCCTGCTTGTAAATTACTTATGGAAAGTAGCTTTACTGCTACTACTTATACTCTTTAGAAAATGACTGCTTCTCAGAAATGTCTTTCAGGTATAGCTGGGTTTTGCATTTTGAGTCTATTGCAAGATCTTACCTTTTCAATTTATCAGGAATGGGAATGGAAAGTTACTGGCTACTTGGCTCAGTCCCTGGTTCTTTGGCACTGGTTTATAGTATCGTTTAGGACCCTTCGGCAATCTCAGTCTTCATATACTAGGGAGAACAATTGATTAGAAGAGTTATGTCACCCTGGCTAAAATAGTACAACCAGCAAAAGCAACAGCATCAAACACAGCCTAAAAAATGACAAACTTGTATTTACCACCTTTATCCATTGTTACATAACAAAATCTAAAATGAACCATATAATTGCACATAGTAAATAAGTTCTCAGTATTGTGATTTTTTTCCCCCTCAAGGGAAAAAATTTAAAAGAAGTTAGTGGAAAAAATAGAGAAATAGAAGAAGATGAAGAGATTAGAAACAAACCTGGAAGACAAATGATGATTATGCAAATTTTGAGAAACTGGTGAATAAGATACAAGTGAAAGAGAGAAGGAAGAAATAAAAACAAGAACAACACAACACCACAAAGCTAAAAACCTTATTCACATTCATTATACAAACAAGAACAATCAAGAAAAAAATAAAACAAAAGAAAAGCAAAACCAAGAAAAGAAAGAAAAAACTTGTCCACTTCAAGGTGTGTCTCTGATCATACTTTTATATAATGTGGGTAGCCAGGGTCCAGATCCAAGCTGATTAATACTAGAAAGCCAACTATAGCTTACAGCATGGTAGTGCATAATCTTGTACCTTTGTTTTCATTGAAGTTCAGACTGGTTTCTTGCTATGAGGCTGGAACCTGATTTGATCAGCCTCAATTCTGTTTGTGTCCTGCTGGCTTCAACTTGGCTCCATGCAGGCTTGACCTTGGTTATTTGACCTACTGCTGAGTTGAACTTGGCAGTCACCTGACACTGGGAGCTGCTAGATGGAGCCAGTCCACACCTCTTCTGAGTTCTGAGCTCAGCCAGCCTCTCTCCAACATGGCTACTAGCCAATCACTCTCCTAGGGGGCAACACAACCCAGATAATTCACTGGTCATTGAAGTCTGCTGCAACCACTGCTCTGTTCCATTGATGCGTTTCTCTGTGAAGACATCTGAGGTCACCAGTAGTCACCCTTCACCTGCAGATTAGAGCTGCCCCTCCCATTCCATGAGTCCAGGCTTAAGCACTGCCTATCACCTCCATCATTGAAGTATTTTTCTTTGCTCTCCCCGTGAGCTTCAATTCTCACTTGAGGCCCTTCCTCAGTCCTGGGGACCCACTTGCCTCTTTCTTCTGTTCCTCACATTTCTGTCTTCCAACATCAGGATACAAAATCTCAGAGAAGCTTTCTTTGTTGCTCTCTGCCATCATCCTGGAAAGCTATGAAAATAATTTATTTTATCTCTTGCCTCATAAAAGGGATTCAAAAGTAAAAACAAATGAAATGTAGGCCATATTATCAAGATATTATCTTTAAAAAAATCCCTGAGATTAAGTCATCCAGAGACTCATTACACTGTAATTCTTTTAAAATAACTTATCCTTTCCAAAATTAAATTGCATAAAAATATTTTTGTTCATTTTGGGCTCCCCTGACAGGACACTAATAATGCAGATTTGGAAGAATTAGATTTCTTTATTTTACTTCATTCAGTTTAAGAATCTTAGAGTCATATGTATGGATTGATTGCTAAACAAATCATCTCAATTTTTGTTCCACTTTTCTGCGTTTTATTGTGTCCAGTCCTCTACATTGCTAGAATCCAATATTTTCATCAACCCTAAAGAAAAAAAATCCTTTTTCAAGGCTGTAAAAAGCTACAGAAGGAAATCTTTGCTGCCAGAATTACTTTAATCTTGCTTGAGTAGTTGGCTGAATTCCTTGCCAATCTATTTACTTTAATTACCTCCACAGGTATGGTTCTCTCAAAAAGAACCTGAGTTAGCTGACTCCAGATTCAAAGAAGAAACCCTCCATCTCATGAAATTATTGCACCATTTAGGCTCATGGATATCTTAAAAATAATACCAAGTTTTCTTAAAATCAAAAGGCTAAATATCAGTTTAATAGCTTGGTTGCATATGAAGCTAAGCACCTTTATGGGTAAACTATTTTCTATAGATCATTACTTTTCATAAAATAAGCACATCTTATTATCTAGCTGATCTCCTCCAAAGAACATCCCAGACTTTTTGTGAAACTTTTATCTGGATATACTATTTTCTCTCCACAAATATATTCTTTTATTCAGTACCTGTAACCATCATCTAGCCAGTAATTTGAGAAACTTGAGTGTTATCCATCAATCCTCACTGTCCTCACCATAACCAGTCAATTCTCAAAACCTGCTGGTTTTTACATCCTAGAAATGTGTGGATTCTGTTCTCTCCCTTGATCCCTTCCAGAGTGGGAACAGTTAACCAAGTTCTCTCATTTCTCTAGTCTTTTATAGCATCATATGAGTTTTCTCTGCCCCTCAGATTTATGCTTTAGAGTACCTGAAGAATGATATATTTAAAATACAAATTTGACCATGTAAATTCCTTGCAGTGGTTCTTCATCATCCACGGTAGACTGCCCAACCACTTTGACATAAAATCCAAGACCTTGCATGATTTGGCGTTTTCAGGTTTATTTTCTGCCTCCTACTCACTGTCTCATGCTTCACAGTGTAGTAGGTATCTCAGCATTGATATTTTGGGCCAGGTGATCATTTGTTGTGTGTGTTGGGGAAGAGGCTGTCTTATGCAATGCAGTCATTCAGCAACATCCTGGCCTCTGTTCCCTAGATGCCAGTGGTACTCCCTCCACTCATGCTGACAACCAAAACCAAAACTAAAACTTCAAGTTTTTCTAAATGTCCTCTGGCTGTGAGGGTTGCTTCCTGATTTATAAATAGGAGTTGAGTGGTAAAACATAACCCTATACCACACACCACCAGGCTATACAGTACCTTCATTTCTCTTCTGGTGTTTTTGCTCCTGGAATCTGTTCCTGGTATCAGTTTCTCAGTCTTTACCTCAGTCTCAGTCGTGGTCTTGGTGTCTGTCTGTCTGTCTGTCTGTCTGTCTGTCTGTCTGTCTGTCTGTCTCTGTTCCTCCTCCCTGCCTCTCTTTCTGTCTCCCTCCTCCCTTTTGCTTCATGTAGGAAAGAAGAAAAAGATTCCATTCTTCTGTCAACCACCTACTTTGTTTTCTTTGAAGTGGAAGTATCAGCCATCTAATCAGTCAAGTTCCTGGACATGATGGGATCTCAGGGAGAGTAGAGGGAGGGATGTGTGCATTGGAAGGTGCTGGTAGTGAAGGGGGAGAGTGAGTATTTCCTCCCAAAACTACACATAGAGCTATAGCCTCTTCAGGGCCTGTGAGATAGCTCAGTGGACTAAGCATCTGCTTTGGAAAGTGCAGGGACCAGGTTTCAATCCCTGATCTTGCATGCTGTACCAGCCCTGCTCATGGGACATGATAAGCCAGTGACTGAGTCTGGGTGTGGTGGCACATGCCTGTAATCCCAGTGCTTGGGAGGCTTAAAACAGGAGGATCACTACAAGTCTGAATCATGTAGTGAGACCCTGTACCAAATACATAAAATGAAAAACCAAAAAGAATATAATCTCTTCTTTAAATAAAAACAAAATTACCTAATTAATACAAAAATCTATGTTTTAAAAATTCAGAAAATGAAAGCCATAGAATTAAAACAAAATCTTTCCAGGGACAAAGGATTATAATGTTAGAATTTTTTTTTTTATGGAATTACTACTCCAACATTATCATTATGTGGCATCCTATTTCTTAGAGGTCATGACCCTTTGGGGGTCCAGGATTGTATAAAGAAAACTGAAGTGAGATTGGTTCAGCAAAACATGAAAGACTATTAATTTCTTGATGTTTTCTAGGATTATTGGAGCAGATGATTCACATTTCAGGCCTACTTATTGCAAAGAGAAGTAAACTTACATAACTATACCCTTCTTCCATATTACCATCTTGTCTTCAAATCTTTACAGTTCTTTTCCTTTTCTTTCCTTTAAAAGCCACAGCCATTACTAATCAGAGCTATTACCAAGAAAAAGAAACCTCTGGAATTTTGTGATGTACAGTAATAGCAAATGTCAGTTCATAAATGTGTCCCAAAGACTTGCTCAAAGATCACTGGTGAGGGCGGGGAAGATGGCTCAGCAGAATAAGCTGACAGGCACAAGGGCCTGAGTTCAATCCCCAGTTCTGAAGACAAAAAACACAAACAACAACAACAACAACAACAACAACAAAAACCCCCAACCAACCAAGCAAAAAGATCACTGGTGAGTCCTGAAATCTATGGTTTTTATCAGTCCCCCTCCCCCAGACAAGTCTAATGTGCTACAAATTGAACTGTAGGATGATGCATACAGGTAACCAATGTTTTAACTCATGCTTTAAAAATATGAGCATATGGATTTAGCATTGAGTCTCCACACTGCAAACAACTCCAAGGTTCAAACATCTTTAATAGTGATTAGAAGAAAAGATGCCTCAATCTGTCTATGTCCTAAATATTGAGCAGGTCTCCAAGATGACCTACTTAAGGAGAAAAAACCTGTAAAATCTCTTTCTTAAGGTAACAAAGACATGTCAGATGGTACAGAAAGTGGGAGAAATGTGACTATTTTCATATTTCCAGCTAGGGGGATAAGAGATAAAAGAAACATCTCAAATTAAATTCTAGAGATTTCTTTCCCTAAATGGAGAATTTAAAATGGCTCTTTCCCCTAATTCTATTAATAATTTTTCTTTTTAAGCTTTCATCACCCTTTCTGATCTCATAAGCTTATAAAGGATGATGGGAGTAAAGTGTTCTTAGTAGTGTTCTTAGTAGTCAAACAAAGAGAATAGGATAAACTGTAAAAATGTTTGGAAAACTCTAATTGAGAAAAACTTGAATACCAAATTGTATCTGAGCTGTGATTACAACTATAAAAATTCTGTCTGCATATGGACAGGGACTGAAAGGAAGCAGGAAAAAATTGTAAACAGTTTGGTTTGTAGGATGGCAGAATTTTGGGTAGATTTTCTTTCTTTTGAGTTTTGTTAATGTTTTTGTAATGTTTTGTAATAAACAACACTATAAAAGAAGCAGCTGAACCTGCTGACTAATTATTGTTAGAAAGAGCAGCTCAGCCTCAACTCCATCCAAGCTAAAACTGCTGCTTTGGGCAGATGCTGTTCAACTTTTACATTAATGATGCTAAATAAACTTCTACAGGAGTCAACCCCTTCTGATCCACAGCAGTGTCCTCCCTCTTTCCCAAGCAAACTCACTCTTATAAGGATATGAGGTTCAACTGGGGCCACTGTGAGAGTCTTAAGTAACTTCTTTGTTTTAATTATTTATTTTATATTTTAGGGAAGGGTCTACAGGGTGTTCAGGGTCTCAATACTAGCTCAGACCCATAGTGATTCTCCTGTTTGCAGCCTCCCAAGAGCTGGGATTACAGGCGCGCACCTCCATGCCCAGTCTTAATCGCCGTCTCCGCGAGCCCTGGGAGCAGGACTGGCATGGCAGACCTAGGGATCAAAGCCCCAGCCCCAGAGCCTGCTTGCAGGAGCTTTAATCCACTGAGCTATTTGGCCAGCCTTAACTTTTTTAAAATAATTGAAATGATTGCTTGGCCATGCCACTCTCTGAAAGTTCTTGAAACAAATCATTTACTACACTATACTGAAAGACTCAGAGTCCTCAAAAGAGTGTAGATGTGTGAATGGATTTAAGCTCCATTTTGTGAGGAATACTGGTGTTACCTGCAGGATGCCCTACAGCTTATCTTTGTAAGGAAATGGAAAGGCAAGAGTACAAGTCAGGTTTTTAAAAAACTTGGTAACGGTGTGTCAGCCTCACTTCCTGCACATCTGATGCTTCAAGCATATGGATAATTAATGTCACACACTATTGGAACTTCAGAAATTTGTCAGTGAATTCAATCCTGAAGTGATTTGTAACTATACATTCTCCCAAATCTCACCGCAGGTTCACACTATCAATGAGAGATGATTTAATGGAAAGGTCATTTTCCTTTTCCTATTTCCCAGTCTTTACTCCAGCAACTTGTTATAGAACCAGGAAGCAACGTATCTGGCCTGGGTCACCTCTGTTTCTGTTAGAAATGCTCTCAGTGAGCTAAAAATTCAATATTATGCTCTGAGCCTTTTTGAGAACTAATAAAAGCTTGGTCTGCTGGAACAATATTTTTCAAGTTTTACAAAAATATTCTGAATATGTCTGAATATTTCTGAAGATGTCTTCTCCTAAAGTCTAAAGTCGATTTTTATAGAATGGCATGAAAAAATTCCTCTTATAGAGGGCATTAGCTCTTCTTTGCCTGTAACATAGGCAAACTGTGCTCCTCATTTTGCCATAGCTGTTGGGAAATTCATGCTTAACTTGATCTCCCTAGCCTTCTTCCACAGGCAGTTTCCTATGTATCAGAGGAATTGACACATTCTGGTTGCATACTGGGTAGCAGGAAGAAGCTCCCACTTGGTGCTTGTTCAGTTACTGTGCCTGATAGCTATGCTTTGGAAGATATGACACTTCCGACTTTAATTATCTCATTAGAATATTTTTTCTCTAAGAATTTGTTGTTCTTAAAGTGCTAGATTTTTATAAAGAAAAATGCATTTCATTTTCTATAAATATCAAAATTAGTTACTCATCGTTATAACTATTAATTAAAATGTAAAATTAGATAAGAATGTTCTTCATGGATTTTTTTTAAGTCATGAAGAGATCCATTTGATTACAGCATCTACAGCTCCACTATTTAAGGAAATCATGACATAAGGTTTATAATTGAATTAAGTCAATATCTTTGCCCAAATCCTGAGAAGAAACTAGTTAAAGATGGTAGATAAAACTCTGCTGGTTTATGAGGTGAAATGAAAAGTGTGAATGAGTAGAATTGTTTTTGTATGTCTCATCCTATAAGTATACTGGAAACACATTCATTCACTCACTCTTTCAGCCACTGAACAGTCAAGTCCAAGGACAACTGTAAATGCCAAGGATACATCAATACATGAGGCAGACAGAACCCCTATTTTAGTGGAGGCAACAGTCAATAATAAATAAATTAGCAATGTGTAGAGTGACAGTTGGTGTTGAATGCTATGGAGAAAAGTCAAGTAGGTAAGGGAGCGAGAGGGTGCCTTGGTGTGGGGGTGGAATTTGCTATTTTAAATAGTGTGATCAGGTGGCATCTGAGCAGAGATCGGAAGGAGAAAACTATGTGAGACTCTCTGGAAAGAGTTTCCACGCAGAGGGAACAGTTTGTGCAAAAACTCCTTAGCAGGTGTGTTCTTGTGTGTTTGAAGAAAGTGAGAAGACAGGTGTGGTGGAAGCAGAGAGCAGGAGGAGAGTGGTGGGAGGCAGCTGGTTAGATGGCCTCCAACGTTCGCTCCTTTTCACTTGGACCAAAGCACTCCATGGGCCAATATACCTTGAAGAATATTCTTCCTTGTGTTATGCTTTGTGATTTCAGGGGCCTATGTCTTCCTCTTAAATTAGACTGTAAACCACTGAAGCATGTCCTAGCTCTTTCCTTGAAGCACTAGGCACATGATTCTGCAAACAACAAGTACTCAGAAACATACTTGCTGTTAGAGTAATTTTACTTCTAAAGCATGTAGATTTCACCAAAGCACAAACACTACTGAAATAGGAAACTCATACTCAGTTTAATGCTTCACTGTGATTGAATTATTAGAACCAGTTTTATCCTTGAAACTCTGAGAGTTTAGAGTGAAGAAATGCTGTTAGAAGAAAATGTACCACACTGCAGTTTTGCCCAGGGCTGACTCAGCTTCAGTTCAAAGTCTATTTGACAGGTATAAAGCATACACTCATTGAATACTGAAGTATTAGATTATTGGAATACACTATACAGTTCCAAGTATCTGAGTATTATTGGCTTCAAAGGATTAAATGATATACAAGACAATTACTCCTGCTTTCAGTAAGGTGGTTAGTAAATCACATTAACTCATGTCTGTGATATCCTCAGGCTTCACAAGAAATTGTAGCAGAGGTTCAGTGGGTTCCTTGTCATCAGAATAACCACCCACACACCCAATGTATACTCATTGAACATGTACTATGGACTAAACACTATGAAAGTTCAGACAGTGAAGAATTATGACCTTGAGGAGTTTGCTATTGAGTGAAGGAATTGACCTGCCATTATAGTAAACCATGCTAAATTCTCCACAGTGGCAAAACAAATTCCGTGAAGTCAGAGAAGAAAGAACAGCTAATTTATTGGAAAGTTGGAAAGGTTTCCTGAGAAGGCTTTGTATATCGAAGTCTTTTTCTTTTTGCTCCTCTCCTTCCTCTCCTTTTTCTCCTTCTCCTTTTTTGGTGATTCCCACTCATCTCTTCAGCTAAGCAAGTTATTTCCCTTTGCCATTTTCTTATTTGCTTCTAATTATAGTAGTTTCTTATTTATTATAATTATGAATTTACTGTCTGCTTCTCTGCTTTCCCTAGACTCTTCAAGGGTAGAGACTGTGTCTTATTTATCTTTTTCCCTAAGTAGTTTCCAACACAAGTTAATAGATATTAAGACTCAAAACGAGTGAATCTTGAAGAATAGGCGAGTATTTCCAGGGCAAGGAGGACAGAAGATGGCACTTAAGACAGAGGTATAAACTGGTTCAAAGATACTGAGGTACAATGTGTTAGGAAGTTAGCAAGTGAGTGATGGGGAGACATGGAGGGAGCATCCAGGAGAAAGGTGGGAAATGTCTTTGAAGTGATGTAGGATATTATCCTGGGGCCAGTGGAAACAGCCATGTAAAATCACATGGTCAGAAAGTGAAAGTACATGAAAAGCTATGTGGAAATTTGTGCTGATTACAGCTCCAGCCTCAGGATTCGGCCAATCCTCTGTCTCAGTGTCACTTTGAGCTTTGCTAGTCCTATGCATGGTCACATCTGCTTCCTTCTGAGGTTTTTGCAAAGCAAATTTGAATTTTAATTGTAGCTTTAATTACATATTTTTATTTTTCTATGCTGTGAACCAGGTTTCTTATTGAAATGACCTTATTTTACCTACGTTATAAATTCTTTGTGAAATTAGAAGATTTTTTCAACACTGACTCTTCCTAGTGATTGGCTTTCCATGCTCCATTTAGTTTCCGTTTCAGAAATCTGGACTTCATCTTAACTTCTTTCCTTTTTCTTTTTTTTATTTTAGAGAAGGGTCTACAGGATGTTCAGGGTCTTACTACTAGATCAGACTCATAGTGATCCACCTGTTCACAGCCTCCCAAGAGCTGGGATTGCAGGCATGCGCCACCACGCCCAGTCTCAATTTCTGTCTAGTGTGCCCTGGGATTGAAGCTCCTACCCCTGCATCTTCTTGCAGTCTCTTTAATCCACTGAGCTATTTGGCCAGCCCAACTTCTTATAATGCTCACTTCCAATCAACACCAAATTTTCCTGTGCTACCACCTGAATAACTATTTTATTGTCTTGCCTTTATTCACACAGTCTAAATTCAAGCAATTTTTAATCTCTTGTATTTCAGCAGCCTGCTAACTGCTAACTGCTCTTCCTACACAGTCCATCTCTTTCTTTTTCTTGAAAGCCAGCTGTCCAGCAACTATAGCAATCCTTCTTTTCTTATTATTTTTTTTGCAAAATATGAATATTACTTATTTTAACTATTTCTTATTTTAACTATTTTCAAGTATAGAGCTCAATACCATTGAGTACATTCCCATTGCTGTGTAGCCATCACCACTATCCATCTCCAGAACTTTTTTCCAGTATCTCAAACTGAAACTCTGAACCCATTAAGTCATGACTTCCCATTTCCCCACAGCGAATCCCTGGACATCAGGTTTCCACTTTCTGTCTGTATAAACTTTCCTAATTTAGGTACCTCATATAAGTGAAATCAGATGATATTTGCCTTCTGTGACTTGCTTATTTCACTGAGCACAATGTCCTCAAGGTTCACCCTTGATGGAGTATTTAGCAGAATAAGGAGGTGGTGAAGGAAAGCAAGAGACAGGAAAAGGAATACTGTGGGACTGTCCTGCTTCAAGGTTGTATATAGTGAGATTTTTGGATGCATGTGCAAACATGAGAAGTATATAATTCTTTATGCCTATTTTTAAAATATATTCTAATTTTTAAATTTTTTTTATCATATTCTGTAGGGACTTAAAGTTCAACATATCAATACTTGATGAAAAATACCTGTTCCATATTATGCCTAAGATGTTTGATATGCAGACAAATAGTGAGGTTAAGCTTAACAGCCTAAGTTGTTCGATAATAACAACAAGCTTGTCTTCTGGATGGTTAACAACCTAAGTTTGCAGACCAAAATTAGAGAAAAAGGAGGGCTGCAAGGAAAGCCAACATTTTGGCCCTAGCCTTCTAAGGTCAATTAAGACTCAGGATATATGAGAACTTGTACTGTAACGTGATGTACCTCAATAGTGTCCCAAATTTTCTGATCAAGGAGATTATGGGGCCAAAGAGGAAAATGATCGATGGTGTAGAGTGTGCTTAAGGAGAGTCATATGAAGAGAAAACATTCTCCCAGGCTTTCACAGAGAGCACACTGGCCAAGCAATGGCTGTGACTCATCCACATGGCTGACACTGACAAAGGTTCTACAATCTGAGGTACAGGATTTCAGGATAAATCCTGAGGGGATTTCACTGACCTTATCAGACCCAAAAGCTACAACTCTTGTTGCATAGGTCCTGCTTTACCTTGGTCTTAACCATCCAGAAGAAAAGTATAAAAACAAAATATAAAAAATAAAGCCATGCTGTTATGTTGAGCTGTGGGGGACTAGGTCAACAATTTCTGACATTGCCAGTGAAGCGGAAGACCCAATACTATTATGGGATACTGGACTCTTTTAGAATATTTTGCTGAGTTTACATACCTATAATATTCAAATAATGGAACTGAACAAAAAAAGCGTATACTGATGAATGTCCATTTTGTATCTGTGTATTCAAAGAGGTTGGGATAGATATATAGTTACATTCTGTTAATGAATAGAATGATTTGTTCTAATGGTGTTTGTAAATAGGATATCAAGTCCGCATCTTGTACAGCAATTAACCACTAAGAAGAATGCATGCAGTGTGTTAATTATTGAAACTGTCCTACCGATTTGATTTGAAACTGTCTCATTGCTATTTGTTTATCAATAAAATTATGGCAAAAATTTTTTTAAGTTAAAAAAAAGATTGAATAGAGCTCCCTTATATGTATGCATCACATTTGTTTATGCATTAGTACAGCAGTGGACCCTCAATGACATTTCTTAATGACTTTTATATAAATTTGTTCTTATTCCTGTTAGGATAAAAACTAAGCCTATAGTATGATTTGCAGGATCCTACCTAACAATATAGCTTTTGTTCTTCATGTTCTTTTATACCTTCCACTTAATCTTGCTACAGTCTCTTTCAGATCCGGGTCTCTGTCCTGGATTCTTGGCTTATGATGTTACTATTCTAAGGTAAACCCCGCTTGTACCTCACACTTAACTCAGGTTGTCCTCCCCATCCAGGAAGCCTTTTCTATTTCCACCTCTGGATCTAGGGATCCCTCTTTTTATGTTTTCCAGAACCTCCTGAACTTCTTTCCACCAATGCATTTGTCACACTTAGAACTAAAATGATCTCTCCTTTACCATTTCATTCTTAGAATTATGTTATGTTGTGTTTTCAATAAATCATGTTGAATAAATTAATGAATCATGGAGTACACAAATACAAGGATGAGGTGGACAGTGGATAGCCTGTGTGAATGACTAACTCAAGACCACAGCAAGGTAAAGTGGCCGGCCTATGCAGTCCACTGAACACAGATTCTGTCCACTCCTATAAAAGAGCAGACTTAGGCCCCTTGCACAAAAAGTAGAAAGACACACCAGGCACTGAGAGTTATATTTCCAGGCCTTAAAACTACTTTTAGTGTTTTGGTAATTTCAGCACATTTTTAATCTTTTGGTAAATGGTGCATACAACCTTTATGCCTCTTTTCTCTACTAATTCTTCTAATTTTCCTCCTCATACCTTGATCTTAGAGATAAATTCACATGTTTAGGCCACTTTACATGTGAGACTTTATTCTGTAAACTAAGTGTGTAGTTTGTAAAAGGATCAATGGGGCTATTTTGGATCAAATAACTGTGTTTTCTTTAGTCATTTAAAACAGTCTATTTTCATTTTTTAAGCCATTGCCTTGTGAAAAGACTAAGAATATCCCCAACTTAGTGTTAGATCCCATAATTACATCTTCCCATTTTGAAAGCAGTTATGTAGTCCTTACAATAGAGCCAGCACAGCTAAAAATAAACTCTAGGCAGTTCATATTAACTGGGTAATAATAACAGGCAACAAGGAGGCTCGGTGTCCAAATATGATGAAAACAGGAAGTTCATTACACAAGCTGTTCTTTCCTGATAGATCTGAATTCTTAAAGCCTTAACTCAAAAATAATCCCTTCAGGTTATAAATAAAAGCAGAGAATTGTCTCTTGCTTGTGGCTTAATGGAGATGATAACACTGTAGCTAAATAAATCCATAGTTATGGAGAGAATGTGATATCAGAATACCAGTTAGGAAGAAGGAGTCAGTCTGGAGACTTTTTTCCCTCAGACTGGAGCTGAGGGAATCTGCCCCAGGGTTTCCTATTTTCTTATCCCAGGCACAAGTTGCCAAGGAGATACTGATTTACTAAGATACAGTGGCAGAAAGCAGAAAGCCTTCAGGTATAGAGAGGATTTTTATTTCTCTCTGGGGAGAAAATAGATGCACAGAATTTTCTCGAATCTGAGTATACGTAAGTTCTGCAGATTTCAATCTTGGCTTTTCAGGGTCATGGGAACGAGGCCCCAAGTTTTTCCTTAGAGAACCCCCATACTCCAGTGAGTGTCACTGATTGTAAGACTCAGATTTTTTCTTGATTAAAATGATGTGAACATGGAGGAAAATTTTAATCTATGAGACCAGGATGAACTCTTGCCCAGCTCTCTTGCTGGAACCAAATCCCTCCCTACAGGATGTCTTTAGCACTGGAAAGAGGAACTTGTGGCCCTGCTATCTTCCTTTGCCTTGGGAGCCTCTCATTAGCCACTGCCATGTCCATCAGCAGGGCCACACTGGCCCAAACAGGTGCCACATCTTCCCTAGATTTCTGAGGTAGAGACCAGGCTGAAGACTTTTCTTCAGGATGGGATTAGGCTGGGGAATGAGGGTAGCAAAGGTGCCCACAGAAAATGAAAGTGTAAATTGATCTGGCTCTGTGGTACACTTTTCTCTCTCTAGGCTGGATCAATGGCATTTGCAGGGTTCATCTTGGGCAAATGAGCATGATTACAATCTTGACCCCCCATTCCCACCCCATGCTGTGGGTTGAACCCAGTTCCTTCACAATTAGCTACACCCCAAGTCCTATTTACTTATTAAATTTTGAGGCAAAGTTTTTCTAATTCTCAAAGTTGCCCAGGCTGGCTTTGAGTTTTCCATCTTCCTGCCACAGCCTCCCAGAATGTTTGGATTCCAGATATATGACACCATGCCCAGCTGGAGAGCATATACAGCCCTCCTAGTCATTCCATCACGTCTGGGGTGCATGCTTCCTTCTAGGAGGGTGACATTCTTTTCTTCACTATTTCAAATGTATGACTACATTCTTGGACAGAGACTCTTGCCAGTTAAGTGGTGATGACAGTTATAGCCAGTCACAGTAGCCATCAGAGGGTCACAGTATCAAGGTCTCACCATCGAGAACAGCCCTAGTTTTAGACTTTTGATGTTATTTCAAGATGGGGTTAAATATATAGCCACAGACATGTGATGGTCTAATTGAAGCAAATCATACACAACTTGAAACATGTTTTATGACCAGATAACATTAACTATTAGGTACCATATGTTTTACAATTTGTAAAGCTGCACATACTTATGTTGCACTATATCTCTATATCTATCTCTCTGTGTACATAGACATTTAGGATATATTACAGTTTTTACAATGCTTTTGGCATTTCTTCATTTTCTAAAATACTGTCAAGAATTGGAAGTGATATGGCCTCTAAGAGGCTTGGACCCTAGGCTTCTCCACCCTGGACACTGTCCATCAGGAGTGGTGGAAACTTCTCGAGTGAAGTCAGAAGGATGATTGTTCTGGAGTGATTTATAGAAGTGCTCTCTCACGGATGAATTTAGCAGTTATTAAACTCACACATGGCACAAAGTTCGCTAGGATGCTTGTTAGAAGCAACACAGTGTACTGAGAATTTCTGGTCCAGACTCAAAATCTTGGCTCAAGGGGCTGGGATGATTCTTTGAAAAATTACTGCAACAGATTGTAGAAGGATTTCTGGGGAAGTCAAAAAGCAAAAGAGGTCAGCTTTAGGGAATAAATGGTGATTCTCTCTGGAACAGTGAAGAGTCTCATGTAGAGAGTCTTCCTCCACTACGATCAAGGCAGAAACAGCAAGAGCATAGATGGCTTCAAGGGCAGAGGCTGAACAGGGACATGCATTGAATTCAGGCTTGGGAAATGCCTGTGTGAGCAGACTTTGGGGGTGGATGGCTACTCCAACTGTACCCATCTATCTTCCTGAAGGCTCTCGCCTTTCTGCCACTGTCTCTCAGCTTTTGGGAGGACCTCACTATAGAAAGGTGGTGAAATCTGTTTGGCAAGTGAGGAAGGACATCTCAGCAACTAAAGTTGGGAAGTAACCTGGAGGAGTGGAAGCTTTTTAAGGGCCTGGTGTAGGCATTCATTACTCCCTCCAATAACTGTAATATCAGAACACTGACTAACAGCTGCTAGCGAATATGTGCATGGTCAGACCAACTCCTTGTGGTATCTTTGTAATTTTTTAGAATAAATAAGACAATCTTAAGAATTCTTAAGACAAAGGAGGGAGATGTCAGAAGCTTTGAGGGAAGAAGTGTCATACTATATTTTGGAGTTATAATTTGATTTAAGTGAAGTGTAGTATTCCTTCAAAGACTGCCTCTCATAGCATTAGTCCTTTCAGAATGGGAAACTTTATACATTAAGAAGGTATAGGTGACATGCAATTGCTTCATTCCCATGGCCCACTTACAAGTCACAGCGTTCCAAGTCCAAAATACTTCTCTGTCACCTTATGTCCATTCCAAGAACTTGCTCTTTCCTATGAGTAATGAAAGAAATTTGTATTCACTTTTCATATGATTATTAAATAAATATTGGACTTCCTTTGGTTTTAAATATCAGTGATCTCTGTTACATAAATTTTTCTTAACTTTAAATTTTATTTCTTAGGTTTTAACTAATGATAACAACTGAGCTACATATTTTGGAGTTATCTGCCTGGCAACTTGACTATATGCGTGTGAGCTATTGAAACTAACAGTAACATTCTCAAGCTTTCTGAGTTGCAAAGCTCTATTGTTTCTTGACTTCCACATATTATCCATGTTTTTTTCTTCTAACAGAGCCACGTTAAAAGGTTACAGGAAAAGAGTCATAACAACTCAATTTCTATTTGCTTGTATTGCTTTCATCCTGAGTAATAGTTTCTAAGTTATAAAATAATAGAAAATATTGTTACTAGATCTTTAAAATCAAAGGTTGTCATCATCACTATGATCATCTTCATTGGTGTGTGTGTATGTGTGTGTGTGTATGTGTGTGTGTGTGCGTGTGCGTGCAGAAAGTCAAAAGATACTTTACTTAATCAATTCAACAAATAATATTTAGTGCCTCGTACATGCTGACACTGTCCAGGGTGCTGGGGGGCACAAGGGTATACATAGAAATACTCTTGATCTTAGGGCACTTATGTTTTTTTTTTTTTTTTTTTTTTTTTTCTATGTTTAGGACAGGGTCTAGAGGGTCTGTAGGGTCTCTCTGTGTAGATTGGACTTGTAGTGATTCTCCTGTTTTCAGCCTCCCAAGTGCTGAGATTAGAGGTGAGGGCCACCATGCCCAGTCTCAATTGCCATCTCAGTGCGCCCTGCAGGCAGGGCTGGCACGGCAAACTGGGGATCAAACTCTGGCTGCTGTGCTCTGCCTAAGCAGGTGCTTTAGTCTTCTGAACTGTCAGGCCGGCCCAGAGCTTATATTCTTGTGGCAGGAGGACACAGACGATGAGCAGAAAGTGAGAAGAAGTGGGAAGTGTGTGCCGTTTTATAGTAGGTGTAAGAGACCTCTGTAATGTGTGCTACTTGAACAGAGAATAAATGAGGAGAACAAGCCTCATGAACTTATTGAGGTAGGTTTTTTTGTTTTTTGATGTAGGAAACTTGGCTACAATGGCTTTGAGACAGGAGGCCTAATTCTTTGCAGACTATTAAGGTGATCAGTGAGAAATGGAGTGGAATGGAAGCAAGGGAAGGCTAAAGGAGGTGGAGTCAGAAAGTCAGATGGGGAAGGTTCAGTAGGTTCTTGTAGGCCATGGCAGACACTAGATGTTTATTTTTTTAATGAGATGAGTAGCCAGTTTAGATTTAAAGCAATGGAACAGTGTGAACATTTTGACAGGATCGCTGTAGCTGCACTAAGGGAAACGCATTAGCCTAAGGTCCCTGGAGGTAGAAACTGTGGTGAAATGCTCATGGTTTATGGAAGGAGTGATGGTAGTGGGGGAGGAAGCAGGGGTCAGGGGAAGAGAATGGCAGGAATACGACTGCAGATGTGCAGCTTCAGCTGACCATGGAGGGCTCTATTCTGATGTAGGCTTTATTTCCACATTCAGACAAAGAAGAGGGGCTCTTTGCTGGCAGCCTGGATACTGGAAAAAAGACTGTTGAGAAAGGAATGGAAAAAATAAATCTCAAGCACACACAAGTGCCATGGCCTCCATTGGCAAAGGACAAGTCTGGTCTCAAGGGCACACTCACAGCTGAGAAAGGGACCCTTCACTAAATTGAGATAAGATTTCCATATACCTCACTAAAATGCAATAGTATCTCTACATGACACAAGGGTGAAATTGAGACCCAGTTAGGAAGCTATAGATTCCAGGAGAATTTCACTGGTACTAGAATATAGCATGCGAGGTGCTGGGAAGTGGTTACTTTTGGTGGATTCTGAAGACACAGCCCATAGATTTTGCCAATGGATTATCTAAAGATTGTATAAGAAAAGTAGAGGGATGGCTCATCTCCCTTGGTCATTTGTTGGAACAGAGTAGACTGTAGGAAAAGCAGGTTTTAGAATGGGATTATAATAAGAAGCACTCTTTGCTGGGTGTGGTGGCACACCCCTCAAATACCAGCACTTGGGAGGATGAGGCAAGAGGATCCTACAAGTCTGAGACCAGCCTGGGATACATAACAAGACTTTATCTCTAGGATGAAAAGGGAAAGAAAGAAAGAAAGAAAGAAAGAAAAAAAGAAAGAAAGAAAGAAAGAAAGAAAGAAAGAAAGAAAGAAAGAAAGAAAGAAAGAAAGAAAGGCAAGAAAGAAAGGCAAGAAAGAAGCAAGGAAGGAAGGAAAGAAAAGGAAGAGGAAAAAGGAAGAAAGAAAAGAAAGAAACACAACCATTTGAGTGATAATTTGGTAAAGACATGAATATAGATGTCAGGTAAGCAGTTTGATCTGAGACTCTGAAGTTGTCAAAATATGCTCCAGTTCTTAGCTTTAATTGACCAACTGCCCATCATACTACAAGAATGTGTGTATGTTGGGAGGTGGCCTTGCTGGTAGTATTTTATTTGGGTTCTAAGAAAGCATGTGGCATAACAAAGCCCTAATAAGTTCCTATAAATCTCTAAAAGGGTAAAATTCAAATATGGGACACTGAGGGCAGTCAACTTGCCACCAACCATTTCTGAATCATGAAGTGGATGATTCTGAGTTACTTACTACCAGTTGTAATATTGGAGGAAATATGGATTCATGAAGAATTAGCCAGACTATACTACTTGATTTACATTTTTAAAAGCTATTTTGGGCACATAGGATTGATAAGTTCTGTGGTTTTAATATGCCTTGATTTTTATGCAGTGTTTATTAAATTACTTTATTATTATCCACCTAACACTATGAAAAATCTGGGCTGTAAAACAGAACAGCTGTGCAGTTTTCTTACTGGGTAAGTAAGAGAACAAAGAAGGGGCTACTTATAAATTATTTTTTGCTCTTGGTCAAGTTATTATGCCACTAGACTTTTGCTTAGTCATATTTTTCAAACAAAAAATGAATAAAAATAAAAATTACCAAAAAATCATAAATGAATAGTTAACATATTATGAAATATGAATATGACAATCTAGGGAAAAATAGCAGCTATGGACTAGAACTTTAAGAGGAGAATGAAAGAGAAACCCAAACTCAAAGTCTAAAATTTAATGAGAATAGGTAAAAAAGAGTAAAACACTCAATTTCTTCAGTTGTAAGAGATCACCCATCAGCAATGAACAAAATCAACATATTTTAAAAATGAACTTTATTTTCATTAAACCAGCTGTAGGATGGTTGAGATTACAGGCTTTGGAGCCATTTGCCTTGGTCAGAATCTTGGCTTTGCCATTTACTAACCTCATGATCTTTGTTATGGTCCTTAAAAGCTGCTTCATTTTTCTTATCTATGACAGAAGCACAATAATATTAATTCAAACTAATACTTGAATTGTAAAAATTAAATGAGTTAAGACACTTAAAGTACTTAGCCAGGAACATAAGATGTGTGATTTGGTTGCTAAAAAGATAAAGAAATCTTTGTGTACAGTGGTACAAGATCAAAGGAAGCTCATGGCCTGTTGTACTCTTTTTTCTTTTCTAAAGCATGCTGGGGCTTGAACCCAGGGCCTTGTTCATGCTAGATAAGTGCTCTACCAGTGAGCTACATCTGCAGCCCTCATATTCTTTACTTGTAAGATTTTTTTTTGTTCAGTTCTGGAGGTCCTTGAAGTGTCCAAGTTTGTATAAATGCTTGTAATAGTGGAGGGTATATTAGAATTATGCCAAGTGCAGAAAGGCCAAAGGACTGGGACAAAAGATATAACTTGCTTTGCACACAGAGCCAGAAACTGAAATAAAACTTGAAAAAGTTTGAATTAGGGCTGATGTTGCTCTGGAGACACAACCAGAGCAAAGGTAAGAGCGAATGGGTGTGTGGTACAGGAATGTTTTAACATTCTGTGATGGGGAAGGGGTGACAGAAGGCACTGTCACTGCCCCTAAGTTACTGTATAATATTGAATCTCTCAAATCTCTCAGAAATTCAGTCTTTGGTTTCATAAACTAAAGTCAGAATTTGGATTAGTAGTGCTCTCAAGTGAAAATGACAGTTGGTCTACCAATGGGCTGTCTTCCCAGACAGGGGATTTCCTAGAAATGTTAAAGTAGAGGCCATGAGACATATTAAGAGATAGTAAGTTGTAGTAATATCTATATTGGGTTTTATTGGAATTCATCCTGAGAAACTCCACAATTTTTTTTTCAATTCTAGAGTTTAGGGAATGTTTTGCATATTTTGTTTTTTTCCCAGTCTTCATCCTTACCCTTTACCTCTGCTTTCTCCTTGGATATATTAGCCTCTTAAATGATCACATAAGAACTCCTGACTTTTTCTACTAGTTAGACTAAGGTGTGATTTTTCCCCCCTCAGGGATAAAATTCTGATAATTGAGAGACCTCAAGAGAGTTCTTATGACACTAATTCCCAAGGTGGCAAATGTGTTGTAGCAGAATTTTGTCATTGTTCCTGTTCTGTACTAAACATGGAGACAGACAAATTGGCATATAAAGTTTTTTTAAAAATTAATTGAGACATTAAAGGTAAATATAATGATCACATTCCTCATAGAGAACTTGTACCTGTGTATGATGTGATTCTTTTTAGTCTTCTTCCCCTCCTTATTTATAAAAGCAGTTTCCATTTTTCCCTCCTTTTTTCATTTTTTCTTTCTCCTACCTCTTTTGCACCACTCTCCTCCCTAGTCCTCTTTCCCATTTGAATACTCTTTTCCTATTTCACAATATCTAGTATACATTTTTGTCATTATTTACATTTTTCATTTCTCATACTAGAAATATAAGTCAGTATTTACACATGCATCTACTTTATTTCACTTAAGAGTATAGTATCAGGTGCATCCATTTAGCTGGAAATGTCCCAAACAACCCTCTGTACAGCAGAGTTGCACTCCATTGTATAAAATACCCACATCTTTATGGTCAGTTGAAGACTATTTGGGCTGTTTCTGTTATTTAGCTATTACAAATTATACAAATATAAACAGTGGTGTGCATAGATCACTGTGGTATGATGCTTTAAATTCTTTTGTGATGATAAAAACCCCACATCTTTATGGTCAGTTGATGACCATTTGGGCTGTTTCTTTTATTTAGCTATTACAAACTATGCAAATATAAACAGTGGTGTGCATAGTTCACCGTGGTATGATGCTTTAAATTCTTTTGTGATGATATTAAGAAGGGAAAGTGCCAGATAGAATGGAATCTCTAGACCTAATTTTAAAAGTAATCTTCACCCTGATTTCCACAGTGATTGTACCAGTCAATACTCCTACCAACAGTGGAAAAGGGTTCCTTTTCCCCTAACTCTGCCAACATTTGTTATTGGCTGATATATTGATAATAGCCATTCTTTCTGAGGTGAGATGGACACTTCAGTGTTATTTTAGTTTGCTTCTCTAGAGAGACTAGTGACATTGAACTTTTTTTGCGTATATTTGCTATCTGGTTCTACTTCATCTGAGAATTATCTATTCATTTCAAATGCATATTTTTGATTGGACCTTTAAATCTGGAGGGGTCTTTTTTACCAAGTTCTTTATATATTCTAGATATTAGTCTTTTTTTCCTGAGGAATATATGGAAAAAATTATATCATTCTATGGATTGTTTCTTCAATCTGTTGGTGGTTTCTCTTGCTTTGCAAGAGCTTTTCAATAGATGAGTTCCTAGTTGCTGATTCTTGTAATAGTTCTTGTGTGATCAGTATTTTATTTATAAAGTTTTTTCATACACTAATGACTTGAGGAATTTGACCTATTTTCTCTTTCATCAGATTTAGTGTTTATATTTTAATATTTGTATCTTTGACTTATTTCAATTTTTGTTTAGTAAATGATGAAATATATGAACCTAGCTTTAATTTTTGGTTTGTAGAAAGCAGCTATCTTTATGAAATGGGCTATCTTTCTTCTAGTGAAAGTATTTGGCTCCCTTGTCAAAGATAAGGTGGCTGAGTATATCTGGAGTGGTTTCTGCATCTTTTAATCTATTATATTGGCTTGGGTCTGTTTTTATTCAGTTCTATCCTATTTTTATCCAAGTAGCTTTTAAATATAATTTTAAGTCAGAGATTGTGATGGCCGCTGACCTTGCATTTGTTGCCTAGAATTGCTTTTTGTATATTCTAAGTATATTCTACTTCCACTGAATTTTGTAGTTGTTTCTTTAATTCTGTGAGATATGTTGTTGGAATTTTAATCAGGATTGGGTGAAATCTATATAAAGCACTGCCCTTTTTATTATAATGCTTTTTCCTACACAAGAGCAAGGAATATTTTTCATTCTCTGATATCCCTTTTGATACCTCTCTCTCTCTCTCTCTCTCTCTCTCTCTCTCTCTCTCTCTCTCTCTCTCTCTCATTTTCAGTATAAGTTCTTTTACTTCCTTTGTTACATTTATGTATTAAATTTATTGATTTGCACATGTTGAACCATCCTTGCATCCTTGCGATAAAGCCTACGTGGTCATGGAGTATAGTCTTCATGATGATTTGCTACATCCAGTTTGACAGTATCTTGTTAAGGAGTTTTTAATCTATGTTCATCAAGGAGGTTGGCATATAGTTCTCTTTTTGGTAAGGGTTCTTTTCTGGTTTTGATATCAGATGCTTGCTTCTGGGGATGTATTCGGGAGTATTGCTTCCCTTTCAGTTTCATTTAATAGTTTGAGAAGTAATAGCGTTAGATCTTTTATAAATTTCTTGTAGAAATCATTAATGAATCCCTCAAAGCCTGGACCTTTCTTTGTTGGTAGATTTTTAATTACTCTCTCTGTCTCTGTCTTAATTACATCTTCAATTTCATAGATATTGATTTATTTGGAATTTTTTTATCTTCTTGATTTAGCTTTGTAATTATATGTATCTAGGAATCTGTTCATTTCTTTTTCATTTTCCATCTTGTTGCTCCAAATGCCTTCAGGGCAGGTTTGGCTGGCTTGAGCTGTGGGGATCGAACCACAGCAACCTGAGCCTGACTTCTTTGTTGAAGCAGCCACTTTAAGAACTAAGCTAAGGGGCAGGCCCCCTTCCATCTTGTTAGAATGCACATTCTCAAAGTAAGCATAGATGGTATTCTGGATTTCTGCAGGATCTCTTGTGACTTCACCCTTTTAATTCGGAATTACATGGACTTAAGTCTTTTATTTTTTTGGAAAGGTTTCCTAGGCATTTGTCAATTTTATTGAATTTTTAAAGAACCTACTCTTGACTCATTGATTCTTTGTACTGTTTTCTTAGTCTCCATTGCATTAAGTGCTTCTCTGGCCTTTATAATTTCCTCCCCTGTACAAGCTGTGGGTTTGACTTCTTATTTTTCAAGAAGCTTGAGATTCAACATTAAATTGGTTATTTGAAATTGCTGCCTTTTTCTGATGTGGATATTCACTACTGTAAATTGCCCTTGTAGACCTGTTTTTATTGTGTCCCCTAAGTTCTAGTATGCTGTAATAACATTATTGTTTAATTGTAGAAACTGTTTTATTTCCTTTTTAATTTTGTCTGTGACCTATTTGCTCTTCAGGAGGGTGTTATTTAATTTTCCTGTACCTATGAAGTTCTTGTGGTTTCTTTTGCTATTGATTTTCCAATTTCATTACACTATTTTCTTGTAACATGCATATGATAATTTCAATTTATTTGCATTTATTTCAGCATGTTTTATGAGCTAGAATGTGATCATCATGTGTGCAGCTGAGAATGTGCATTTTCATGTGGTTAGGAACACATTCTAGACATCTGCTAAGTCTATATCTTGAGAGATTTGGGTCAGTTCTGATATTTCAATGCTGACTTTTTGTCTAGTTTATCTATTTGTGACAGTGGGTATTGAGGTTTCCTGGTAAAAGTGTATCAGTGCTTATTTGATTTTTCGTGTCCATTAATATTTGTTTTATATAGTTGGGTACACTAGTATTTGTTGCACATAAGTCTTGTTTAACTGTCTTCATTTTCTGTTTTCTTAGTTTAATTCATGGATTAATGCTTGTAAATTACTTATGAGAGTAGTTTCATGGCTAATTTTTTTCTAACACTAGTTGTTGAACCCTAGGCTATGTGCTTGCTTGTTAGGCAGTGCTGTACTGCTGGACTATATCTCCAGCCTAATACTATTTATAACCCATAAGAAATGACTAATCCTTAGTGATATCGTCCAGATGTACCTGACTTTCAGGTTTTGAGTTTGTTGTAAGAGTCTACCTCTTCAGTTTTGGGGGAATAAGAAATTGCTGCCTATTTTTCCAATCTCTTGTTCTTTGGTGCTGGCCTATAACATTTTTTTATGAGCCTTCAGCAATCTTAGTATTATTATAGAATAATTAGATTAGAACAAATGTCACTTTCGCTAAAGTGGTACAATTAGCAATAACAATAGCATCAGTCACAGTGTAGAAAATGACAAAGTGAGGTAACTGTTAATTTACCACCTTTAACCACATGATCTAGATTTGTGCTTATGTAAGAAAATATAAAATGAAGGAGATAATTGTATGCAGTAAAGAATCCCTCAATATGACAATTTTACCTCAGGTGAGAAAATTTTAAAGCAGTTAAGGAGAAAACATGAAGGAATAGAAGAAAAGGAAGAGATAAGAAGCAAGGCTGGAGGACAGAGGAAGAGCAAGAAAACATTGGGAAACTGGTACAGAAGACAGGAAGTGTGGTGGATTGACAACTGGTGGTGAACTTATAACACCCAGCTGAACTAAAGCAGTGTGATTCTGGGTATGAGAGGCCCACATTAGGATTGTTGCCAACAAAATATAAAGGAGAACTGGAAAAGAAGAAGACTAGCTGTTGGGGAGTTGTTGGTTTTTCTGTTGTCATACTAGTTTTCCTTATATGGACTCAGCTGTTCTCATAATTGGAGGAGCTAAGGACTTTGCTGTTTCTGAGGATGGGTGTGTCACTTTTTGGGGGAACTCTGATCCTTTTTTTGAGCATTGATTCATGGTTCCCAGTACAGATCTCTCAGCCTACTGACGGGCACACATCCTTCATCTTACTGGCACAGACTTTCTAGCTTCTACCACTGACCTTTGGGCCTTCTCAGGGCAGATTCTTGAAACAGGCCTGTGTGAGACATTGTCATGGCTCTTGGCCTCCAATTGGACTCATGGAGGCATTATTATGGGTTTTAAGTCTTCAGCTACACTCATACAGGACATTACTGTGGGATCCAGGCCCTGAGCTGAGTACTTTTGGTTTTTAGTGTGTGGATAGATTTTTTGAATTCTCTTTGTATATGGCTCTTTGGGTGACTAGTATATAAAATAATTCTATAAATTATGTGTCCTGTATTAAACTCTTCCCCTTGTAAACCCTTACCACAGCAGGAAGGAAAGAGAGAAGGAAAAAATAAAAATAAGCGTAAAGTAGAACAACAACTCTAATAAAAAAATTAGAAATCATGCTCACACTTATACAAAAACAAGAACAAACAATGAAGAGAAAATGAAATAAAATGAAAAGAGAGAAAAAAAAGTTCATTTTAAGGTGTGCCTCTACTATCATGGGTAGACAACGTAGGGCAGAAAGTTCATATGGCAGTGGATAGTTCCAGCAAGTTATACCTTTATTTTCACTAAAGTTCAGGATTATTTATGTCCATAGGCTCAAACCATACCAGTTCAGCCTACAGCTGTTCTGCAGTTTACCCTGTGCCTCTTATTTTCTTGAACTTGGCACCTAGCTGGCTTGAACTGGGCCTCCTGACCTTCTACCATCTGGAACTGGCCTTCCTGGTTCTGACAATGGGAGCCAATAGATAAAACCAGCAGTTACTCTAAAGAGTTGTGAGCTCAGTTGACTCATCTTGAAGATGGCTCTGAGATAATTGCCCTCGCCTGAGGGGTGTCTGAACTTGAACAATTCATCAGGCCCTGAAGTCTGCTGCCTCCACTGCTGTATCCCACTGGTGTGTTTTTATGTGGAGGCCTCTGATTGCCAGTAGTCACTGTGAGTCTCCAGGTTTGATTTGACCTTCCCACTCAGTGAATCCACCCTTGGAGAAAGCACTGCCTGCCATCTCCTTCTTCACAGAAGTTTCTCTCTTCACTCTTCCTCACATTGACTTTGATATAAATGGCATCCCAGGTATTTCCCAGGCCTGCACATTGTTCTAGGGGAAACCCTCAATGTTATATCTGTAGGACTGAGTTGGCGAGTTTAGTAGAGGAGTGAGATAGAAATCTGGAAATGAATGCAAAGGACTGATGGTGAAGAGATGGAAAAATTAGGGTAAGGATTTTCATTTCTAATTTTTGGCATTAAATGATTGTTAAACCAGATGAAAATCAGTAAAAGTGATGTTTTGAGTTGACTGATTTCATGCACATTAAATTTGGAAGAGGAGAGGTTGGAAGTAGATGATAAGTTAACTTTAGTCCACTGAAATATAAGATATCTGTACTGTCGGTGGGAGTACAGACTGCTACAACCACTATGGAAATCAGTGTGGAGATTCCTTCAAAAGCTAGGATTGGTGATCTTATTCAAGCCAGCTATTTCCCTCCTGGGTATTTTCCCAGAAGAACTGAGAACCTCATACTATGGTGATATATGTGCACCCATGCTTACAGCAGAAAAATTTGTTACAGCTAAATACTGGAAATGACCCAGATGCCCAGCAACTGAAGAATGGATAAGGAAGACACGGTGTTTTTACACAGTGGAGTATTATTTAGCTATAAAACAGGATAAATTTGAGTCTTTTTTCAGTAAATGGATGCAACTAGAGAACATACTCTTAAGTGAAATAAATCAGGCCTGCATGTGCAAATATAGCATTGTATCCTTAGTGTTAGAATCTGAAAGAGAAAAATGGAATCTGAAGGGTACAGTAGACACTGGGAAAAGGGAATGAACTTATTCAAAAGGAAAGAGTTACTGAGTTGAGGAGAAGGACAGGAGAGGGAGTGGGGGAAAGAGATTTATGTATGTATGGAAGCAGGGTGGTTTGGACAACTGTACTGTGCATTTCTGCTGGTCTATGGAAAAAAGCAGTTAATACTTTAATTTGTTTCATCTCCTTTTTTCAAATATGTCTCCTTTGTGTTTTCTTAATTTCTTATATATTTCTTTTTTTCTTTCAATTTTACATGCATATATCTGGCAATATGAATAACTGGTTGAAAGACAACACTATGTATTACAACAAATACTGTGAAATTCATATTACTTTAAGTGAAATTCTGTATCACTTGTAATTTTTTCTGTTTCAATTCTAATTTGTACTCTTTTTCGAAAAAAAGTTCTGAGCAGCAGCGGTGGGACTGGGACGAAAACGATAAAAATTTTGGAATTTATTTCATTAATTCCTCAGTTGTTCTTTGAGCATTTGGGAAGTAGACTGAAGCATACTCTATGTCAGTTATTAATAGTGCCCAAACGGGCATGATTTTTGTCACTATAGACCATGAAGGGATTTAGGTATTTGTCAAGTGAATGTATATGATCATTCTGTTCAAGCAAAGTTTAAAAAAGTGAAGATGTATGCCTGGGTGGAATTTGATCAAATGTAGATGGTCAGGGGTGGCTTGAAAAGAAAAAAAAGTGATGTTTGAAATGAAGTCAGGATGGTGAGTATGAGTAAGTTATACAAAGAGACAAGGAAAGGCATAAAAGAATTTCAGACAATGGAAAGAACATGTAGAAAGGCTTGAGGTGGCCTTCAGTAAAACACTGATGACTGGCAGGTTGGTATACAGAAAGCAAGGTCCAGATGGCTGAAGTGAGCCTGGAAAGAAAGCTACAGACCTGACACTAGTGTCCTTCCTTCCTTCTTTTCTTTCTTTCTTTCTTTCTTTCTTTCTTTCTTTCTTTCTTTCTTTCTTTCTTTCTTTCTTTCTTTTTTCTTTCTTTCTTTCTTTTTTCTTTCTTTCTTTTTTCTTTCTTTCTTTCTTTCTTTTTTCTTTCTTTCTTTCTTTCTTTCTTTTTCTTTCTCTTTCTTTTTCAGGAGAAACAAAAGGAATTGGAGTATTCTAATCAGAAAACATGTTCAGTTTTGCATTTTGAAGTAGATACTTTTACTTTTCTATGGAGAATTGGGGGGTGAACATTACAGAAACTGGTAGGAGCCTATTGCAGTGGTCTGAGAGATGTTGGTGGACTGGGTGAGACAACATAGAGGAGAGAACTTAAAAGACATACTAAGACTTGAGGACTGATAGGATGGAAATGTAGAAGGAAGAAAAATACAACAACAGAGCTTCAGATGTGGGACTGTTTCTTCCCTGTGGTGCCATTGAGAGCTAGTGTGGAAGCTGAGGAAGGTGGTACTGATTCAAGTTCTGAGACACGGAGGCTATCCAAGGGCAAGCATGTCTAGCATACAGTAGAATTGAGCTTGAAAAAAGACTAAAGAATTGCAGCTGCAAGCCTGAAACATTTCAGTAAAGTTGTAGTGGTTAAAATAATGTAGATGGGGCCAGGGAGTTGGCTCAGTAGAATAAGTACTTTCCTGGCAAGCGCAAGGACCTGAGTTCAATCCCTGGTTCAAAAAAAAATGTAGATGGAGGAATCTACAAAAGCAGGAGATTGTAACAAAAACACAAGAGCACTCAGTCATTGAACTGTGTGGAATAGCAGCTTTGAGTCAGATGAACTGCACAGCATGGTAAGCCTGCAAAGAAGTAGGCACAGAGGTAGAACCATTTTTTTTTCAAAATTTTATTGATAAACAGATAGCAATGAGACAATTTCAAATCAAATCGGAAGTACAGATTCAACAAATAACACAATGCATATATTCTTCTTAGTGGTTAATTGCTGTACAAGATGCGGACCTGAGATCCTATTTACAAACACCATTAGAACAAATCATTCTATTCAT
>NW_004524797.1:2571633-2573203 GCF_000260255.1 Octodon degus | reverse complement strand
AGATACAAAATGGTCCTTCATTTGTATCCCCTTTTTTTGTTTAGTTTTGTCAGAGATGGGTATTCCGTTGTCATTTAAATATTGTAGGTACGTGAACTCAGCAAAATAATCCAACATAGTCCAGTAGTCCATAATAGCAGTGGGTTATCTGTAGGATTGGCAATGTCAGAAGTTGTTGACTTGAGCCTTTTATAGCTCAGCATATTAATATGGATTTACCTTTTACACTTTGTTTTAATACTTTTCTGCTGGATGGTTAAGACCAAGACAAAGCAAGACCTATATAACAAGAAATGTAACTTTTGTGTCTGATAACGTCAGTGAAATCCCCTCAGGATTTATCCTGAGATCTGTACCTCAGATTGTAGATCCTTTGTCAGTGTCAGCCATGTGGATGAGTCACAGTCATTGCTTGACCAATTTGCTCTCTGTGAAAGCCTGAGAGAATGTTCCTCTCCATGTGACTCTCCTTAGGTACCCTCTACATCATTGATCACTTTCCTCTGTGGCCCCAAAATCTCCTTGATCAGAAAATTTTGGACATGACTGAGTTACAGGATGTTACCATACAGGTTCTCCTATGTGCTGAGTTCTCATTGACCTTGAGAGGCTATGGCCAAAATGTTGGTTGTCCTTGTAGCCCTTTTTTTCTCTAATTTTTGGTCTGCAAACTTAAGTTGTCAACCCTGTAGAAGAGAAGCTTAATGATATTACCTTATAACATAGGCAGTTGAGCTTAACCTCATTATCTGTCTGAATATCAAACATCTTAGACATAACATGGAACAGATATTTTCCATCAAGTATTGATATATGTTAAACTTTAAATCCCTACAGAATATGAAAAAAAAATAAAAAACATTTTAAAATAGGAATAAACAATTACATATTTGTATACAGAAATTTGGAAATCTAATCATATACAGCATTGTAGCAGGACAGTCCTATGACATTTTTTTCTTGTCTCTTGTTTTCATTTAGCCAATAAATATTTAAAGATTTAAAATCTCTGAATTTAGTTAAAATTACAGCACCACATTTCCAAGAAAAATGAATTTTTTGCACAAGAAATATGAATAAAATCATACCAAGGTACACAAAACTGAATTTGTACAAAACTAATCATAAAGAAATAAAATCATTAAAGCATGTACATATAAAAATATTAGCTATGGAAGAAGAAAATTAAATAGCATCTTTTTCCACATTAGGAAAAAAAGAGAAAGTGAGTAAGAAACTAGACTTATTGTTCAAAGGACTGGGGAAAAAAAAGATCTGTCCTCAATGAATTTTATACTTAGCAAACACACCTTTGAAAACTAAAAGTGAGAATTTTTCCAGTTATGCAAACTTGAAATAGTCTAGTATCTCCAGATATAGGATATAGAAAATAACAAAGACCATAATCCAGAGGGCAAGAGAGATTGCTGTACGGTCCTGGATAAAGAATAAAGAGCTCTCAAAATGGTAGCTACGCAGGACTATATAAAATATAATTATATTAACAAACTCATTTAAAAGGTCATTGAAGAGTTCCACCAAACAATATCAATCTTATGTCAGGTTATAT
>NW_004524797.1:2567079-2571277 GCF_000260255.1 Octodon degus | reverse complement strand
TCAAAATTAAATTAAATATTTCAAAATAATATTCAATAATCAAAATTAAATTGTGAATCCAACTAAGAGGCCAGAATGTAGGGCATCATATGTATGAATCTGTGATCCATTCAGAGTACTCACAGTATTTGATCAAGTTAATATATGCAGAAATATCAACTAAGAAAAAGTTTCCATGATAGTAAAGAATTATTAAGGATAAAACAACAAAAATACTGGAATGGCAATATACAACCAGCACTTCTAACAGTTTGGGAATAGGATATTGCACATAATATTCTATTATGTGGTAGGCATAGACAGTGTCTATGACGCTTACTGGTGGCCAGGTGTTACTTGTGGGACTGAGCTACTGCTATTTATTTGATATCTATTCTGTAGACCCAGACAGAATTATGACTCATAGGATGCAGGAGAAGTCCATTTGTAGAGTATGCTGATGGAAATATTTTGCTGCTGTACACAAAAGAATAATTGAAAGACTACTGTTGTGTACCTTTTTTCTCTTGTGTTTGTTTGCCCTATTTGGTGGGTTCTTTCCATTCTCATTCATGGATTTGTAGTTATTTTGATCGCTCTCTACAATATCTTTTAGTAGTCTGTGTAGGCTTGGCTTTTTTGTCACGAATTTCTTTAGTTATTCTTTGTCGTGGAAGTATTTCACTTCTCCATTAAACTTGAAAGAGAATTTTGCAGGATGTATCAGTCTGGGTTGGAATTTGTTAAAAGACTTGGAGTACTTTGTTCCATGTTCTTCTTGCCTCGATGGTTTGTGAAGAGAAATTTGCCATTATTCTGATGGGTTTTCCTTTAAATCTGAGCTATTTCTTTTCTCTAGTGGCTTTTAGTATACTGTTCCTGTGCTGAATTTCTGGGATCTTGAGTGTTATATGTCTCGGTATGGTTTTCATTGGATTGATGTCATTTGGAGTTCTATATGCTTTGGTTACCTAAATATCAGATTGTTTCCCCATATTTGGGAAGTTTTCTATTATTACTTCTGCCCATATTATTTTTGTATCATTTGTATTGACTCCTTCTTTCTCACCAATGCCTGTTAGTCTTATGTTTTTCATCTTTTCATTATTTTTTCCTGCATCCTAGTTGATTTTAAGAGAACTTTTCTTACCTTTTCACTAGCTGCAATGGTGTCTTCAAGGTCTGAAAGTCTATTTTCACTTTCATTCAAATGGTTTTGCCAGCTTGTGATTGAGGTTTTAATTTCCTGTATATCACTTTGAATCTGCTTCATGCATTCTATTTCTTTCCTATATTGCTCATTCAAGGATTCCATCATTTTTGTATTCTCTTCTATTTTTTTTATCAGTGTCTTCTTTAGAAGCACTTAGTACTTCTTTCATTATAGTTATCATTTCTTTTTTTACTTGAGAAATTATTTCTGATCTGATTTCCTCTATACCTTTCTGCTGTTGTTTCTTGACTTCAGATGCTATTATTTCAGAGATTTCAGGTGTGTGCTTTCCAATTTCTTCTATGCTATTGTCTCCTGCATCTGTTCTGGGTGGGCACAGAGCCTGAGGATGCATTTTGCTCCTTCTCTTTGTCACTTTCTATAGCACTGTCTTCTGACTTGGTGTAGAGCTTTGGTAGAGTTATTACCTTAGCACCAGGTCTGGATCTATGAAGTTCAAACTTGTCCAGGTGGTTGTGGCTTGGGTCTGGCTGCTGTGCTCCACTTCTTCCTGCTGCAGCCCTTGGAAGTGAATCTGCTGTGCCAGGCTGGCAAGATGTTCTGCTCCTGGATCAGCTGGGGGGTTCTTGCCTGTAGCCTCTCTGCAGAGAGTTCTGCCTCAGGGTTCCACACTGGGCTTGTTTGATGGAGGAAGTTCCACTCACACACCAGGCCTGGACACTGGCTAGAGTGATGATCTGGCAGGCCCTGGTAGTCCAGAATCTGATTCCACAACACCCATCCATTTGTAAATAAGTAGACCATCAACCTAACATCATCAAGATGTTTCATTTTTGTCCTCTAAAGAATTAGTAATGTTTCTATATTTGAGAAGTTACAGTGTGTTCCTGTGACCAAAATACACCAAACTTCTATTCTTATTCCAAATGTCTCTAATATCCAGTAACTCTTGCCTCAGCATTGAATAAACACATTAAAAATGAAGTTATTGACTTCATCCGCTGAAACCTTTTCATACATTTACAGGTATGCTCAAAGACTTCAAAAGATGATAGTGATCTCAATTTGTACCAGCTGCTGTCAGGATTGTGGGCCAAATTGATTATTTTTTGGAGCAACACCAACTTGAGGCTGACATCAATGACTTAATGTACCTAGAAGACAAAGCATTTAAGTGAAAGTCAATTGTGTTTCCTTTTTTGGAAGGTATTTTGTGAAAGCCAAGCTAGGTGTCTTCATCCAGCCAAGATTGAACTGAGAGCTGACTTCTCTATAGACAAAATGGAAAAGTTTAAGTCACTGAGTTGGGTAATTTAACCAGGTGATGGTTAGTTGAAAACATAGGGCTGCTTGGTTTCAGCTTTACATCTGTACACAGAGGATTCAGTATCATTCTCTGATAATCAATCACCTTATATGGTTTTGTATGTGGACAGTTAGCTCTGGACCACTGTCCCATGGTAGAGTGCTAAAGCTCTTACTCTTCTTGTAGTATCCCCCAGATTAATCCAACCCTGTTTTCACAGTATCTTTTGAAATGTTATTCTCCTATCCCAATATTTGATGTGAAATTTCACATGTGCATGGTGACAACACCTTAAACCTATATGCAAGAGGATCATCGAAGGACAAGTTAAATCAAGCTCCATATATGTCAAAAGTCAGCGCAGAGCCAGACTTTCAGGAAAAGTTTACATTTTTTGTGAATTATATCTAGGATAGTGCCACCTGATATCTAAATCTTTACGAACACATTTATTAACCTTTTAGACATTGATATATAATTTATATACAGTGAAATGCTCTACTCTTTAAATTCACTTTGATGATTACAAAAGAAGCCAGAATATTTTTATCAGCCCAGAATATTTCCTCATGGTCTTTCCTAATCTCCATACTCATTACTCAAAAACAAATATTCTGCTTTCCATGACCATAGGTTAGTTTAATCTATTCCAACATCTTTTAAATGGAATCATACAATATGTACTCTTTTGTGTTTTATGTATTTCACTGAGCATAATTTTGAAATATATTTATTGTGTGTATCAATTGTTCATTCTCTGCTATTGCTGAATCATGTTTCATTCTTTATTTTTTATTTTTTGGGTAGGACAGTTTCAATAATTAACACATTGCATACATTTTTCCTAGTGGTTAATTGCTGTACAAGATGCGGACATGATATCCTATTTACAAACACTATTACAACAAATGCCTTTATTCATTAAGAGAATGTAACTATATATCTATCCTAACCATTTTGAATACACAGATACAAAATGGACATTCATTTGTATTCAGGATTTATCCTGAGATTCTGTACCACAGAATGTAGAACCTTTGTCAGTGTCAGCCATGTGGATAAGTCACGGCCATTGCTTGGCCAATGTGCTCTCTGTGAAAGCCTGAGATAATGTTTCTCTCCATGTGACTCTTCTTAGGCACACTCTACATCATCTATCACTTTCCTCTTTGGCCCCATAATCTCCTTGATCAGAAAATTTGGGACATTACTGAGTTACGTGACGTTACAGCACAAGTTCTCATATGTCCTGAGTCTTAATTGACTTGGAAGGCTAGGACCAAAATGTTGGCTTTCTTTGTGGCCCTCCTTTTTCACTAATTTTGGTTTGCAAACTTAGGTTGTTAACCCTCCAGAAGAGAAATTTATTGTTATTACCATACAACATAGGCTGTTAAGCTTAACCTCACTATCTGTCTGAATATCAAACATTTTAGGCACAACATAGAACAGGTATTTTGCATCAAGTATTGGTATGTTGAACTTTAAGTCCCTACAGAATATGATGAAAAAACATTTAAAAATTAGAATATATTTTAAAAATAGGCATAAATAATTATATAATTCTTGTGTTTACAAATAAGTTCAAAGATCTAACCATATACAACCTTGAAACAGGACAGTCCCACAACATTCCTTTTCCTGTCTCCTGCCTTCATTCACCACCCACTTCTTTTTGAACAATCAATCATCTTCCTGAGAGACAGCACAGCAGCAACTGGCATGTCATGACAAGCAGC
>NW_004524797.1:2563425-2563944 GCF_000260255.1 Octodon degus | reverse complement strand
GATCTGAAGGACCCCCGGTCCTCTCACTCACTCGCCAGGCCTGGGCTCTAGGAATCATTCTTTGATTATACTTAATTTTTTAAAAAAATTCATCCCTTTGCGGATGTACATCTAGATACCCACTTCTAGTTTTTACTCAATATAAATAAAGATGCACTGAATATTTTTATGTAAGGATTTATATAAACACCTATTATCCAGTTACTCTTCTCTCATTGCTAGGATAAAACACCTGACACCCAAAACAAAGGAAGAAAAGGTCTGTTTAGCTCACAGTTACTGGAGGTTTCAGTCCATACTCTGCTGGCTCCAAGGCAGATGGGTACATGGCAGAGGGCAGCAGTTCATGGCAGTGCAGAACAGCAAAACAGCAAAAGCAAATGTGAAGAATAGCAGCAACAATGGCAACAGAGATCAAGTCTGTCACTTTTAAGTTGCACTCAGGCTATATGCACTTGGCTGGGAGTAGCACTCACACCCATAATCCCAGCAGCACTCACACCCATAATCCCAGTGGAT
>NW_004524797.1:2510937-2563055 GCF_000260255.1 Octodon degus | reverse complement strand
TTTTTTTTTTTTTTTGTTAGAACTGGGGATTGAACTCAGGCCATTGTGCTTGCCAGGCAAGTGCTTATTCTACTGAGCCACCTCCCTGGCCCCAGCGCTTTTCTTTGGATTAACCTAATGACAAATGATGTCAAGAAGCTTTATAAGGACTTGTTTGCCATTTATATTTCTTTAGTGTGCTGTCTTATTAATTTAAAAATTTGGATTCATTTTTATGATTTAATTATATAATTTATTTATATGTTCCAGACACAAGAGGCTTATACTATTTTCCCAATATGGTTTGCTATTTATTTTCATTTGGTGTGTGTGTGTGTGTGTGTGTGTGTGTGTGTGTGTGCAGGGTCTCACTATGCAGCTCAGACTCGTAGAGATCTTACTGTTTTTATCCTCCACAGCTCTGGGATTACAGGGGCATGCCACCCCACCCAGTCTCAGTTGCTGGCTCAGTGTGCCCTGGGGGTGGGGCCAGCATGTTGTGTCAGGGATCTAACCCTGGCCCCTGTGTTTGCCTAAGCAGGTGCTTAGTCTGCTGAGCTATCTCGCTGGCCCTTTGATGGTGTCTTTTTTGTTGTTGTTGTTGAGAGAAAAAAAGTATGTAAGTTTATTTTACATAGTTGGGTGAAAAATAATTTGGAGATAAAGTAGATACAATTTAATATGGCCTTATACACCCTGAAGGAGGTGTTGCCCGATTTGGAGGGGTAATTGCTATGTCCAAGTAATTGCCTATTTGGAACTTCTGTGACTGCAGAGTCATGGAATCATCTGTCCCCTTTCTGCCAGACATGGTGCTGCCAATCTCCTTAACTTGATAGAAAGGTCTTTTATGATCCATGGAAACAATTGAGAAATTGAAGTGTGTGCCCTTCTTTCCAGCTTCTGTGTAGACTTCTTTTACTAAGCTAGTTGGTTCTTTCAAGATTGCATCCATCTAGGTGTAGATCTGTGGCTTGCTGGACAGGACGTTGCCACGGGAGAACTTGTCCATGGTGATGCCGACTGTTGGTGGTGGTGAAGACCCAGAGCAGCAGCGGACATGTCTTCTCGCAGTCAATTGGCTTCTCTGGCTCTTCTTAATTTCCTCCTGAGTAACTCATGACTCTACTGCCATCTTCTTACTTCTTTCTGCCAGATGCTCGCCCTGACCTCTGACCCCAGTGGCAAGCATGAGCACAGAGTCTGATGGTATCTTTTGATGAACAAACATTTTATTTTATTTATTTAATTTTTATAGAAATGTACCATTGTATTACAAAGAGTCTCACAAAAAATGAAAGTATCCCCCCCAAAAAAGGAAGCTGGCTACCAACCTTCACCTGCATAACTGGGGAGGACAGGGCAGTGTGAACTGCTTAGCTCATTTGGGGCCAGTGTGAAGGTATGAGAAAAGAACCAATCTAAAAATGCCAGATGTTACTGTAGGAGTCCAAACAACAGGGGGCCCTGGAGATGCAGCCACCCCTTCCAGAACATTTAACATTAAACAGGCTCTCAACACGTCAGGATTTTATCTTATGGCGGCATCACTTCCATCCAGATCTGTACCCTGTATGACTTAAAACTAAGACTTGGGGAGGGGTGGGGAGCATGATCGCTGCTAGAAAAGTTCCCTCAGCATAGCCGCCCTGTGCTCAGGGCCCTGGCTCCTCTATAGTCCCTGGGGACATTTATATTTAATATATTTTAATATAAATATACAGAGAAATAGAAAATATAAAATCTGAGGGGTTAGAGGGAGAAAAGTAGGGAACATGGCAAGAAGCCTGAGCTGGAGAGGGCTGCTTAGGCCAACTTGACCTCCTCTT
The DNA here is from genome assembly GCF_000260255.1 of Octodon degus. NCBI lineage: Eukaryota > Metazoa > Chordata > Mammalia > Rodentia > Octodontidae > Octodon > Octodon degus. The sequence goes on along the minus strand of NW_004524797.1, from coordinate 2,561,247 downwards.
TGACCCCTTTGGCTTCTGGCTTCTCCTCCTTGGTCTTCTTTTCTGTCACCTTTTTCTTCTCTTCTGGTTCTTTCTCTTTCTCATCTTCTGTTTTTACTTTTTTGGCTTTCTTGAAGGTGGAAGTATTCTTGTGGCCACCTTCACCCTCCTCATCTGAGTCATAGCTCTTTTTCACAGACAATGCATTTGTTGAAGGAACAGATTAAGATATGCTTGTCAGGGTCTTCTTCATTCTCCTTACCACTCTCCTCGGGAATGACATCCTTAGGAATTGCCTGCATTTGAACCACAGTTGCTTGGGGCAGCATTTTCAGGTTCTCAAAGAGCCACTGGTTGATCTTCTCCAGGAGCTCATTAGTGTTCTGGTTAGTTATATTGGAAGGACTGATGTGAAGGTTGAAATCTGGTCCAAAGTATTCGATGTAGTCATTGTATGAGAGTTCATTAGGGATTTCTGTGTCTAGGGCCACAGCTGTATCATATGTCCAGCACCGGGCAACATTATCATACAACCACCTCTTCCCAGGATCAGCATAGACAGATTGAAGCTTTTGACAAATTCTACACACTTGGCATTCCCTTTGATGGTTAGATTGAAGTAACCAAGCTGATCCTCAGAGAGGGAGTCTGGTCCACACTGTAAGACCAGCACACTAGGCTGGAACATCTTCATTACTTTGGACAACATTGGCTTGAAATTGGCCTCATAGGACTCATCATCGATCCCATCTTGGAGTGGGTAATTAACAGAATAATACTTGACTTTGCTAGCCCCAGTATCCTGTAGGTCCCCAGTTCCTGGGAGGTATTCTCCATATTTATGAAAGGACACAGTCATGATTCAGTCTGTGGTATAGAAGGCCTCTTCCACACCATTGCCATGGTGAATATCAATGTCAATATACAGTACTTTGGTGATACTTTAGCAGTCCCAGGATGGCCAAGATGTTTTGATGAACAAACATTTTACCGTTTAAGTTAGTACAACTTATTGTTTTTCTCATATGATCATTCTATCCTTTACATTTTTTTCTCCACTGCCAGGTTATAACATGTAGTGGATTTCTAACAAGTGGTCAACTTACTATACCCAGCTGAACTAAACTAGCATACTGTTGGGTGTAGGAGGCCCACCTGAGGATTGTTGCCAGCAGTATAAAGGCAGAACAGGAGAAACTGCTAAAACGCTGTTAGAGATGCTGTTTGTATAAGCTGCTAGAGTGTTCTGCTGGAGGACCTTTTCATGCTGGCTTTCCCAATGAACTTTGAAGAAGCTTGGGTCCTGATCTAGAAGGGAAGATTGCACACTGTTCAGTCACATGAAGCTTGTCACATTGACGTTTCTGATGGGAACTTGGCTTTCCTGATCACTGGAGGAGCTTGGGATCTCACCATTGCTGAGAATGGCTGTGGTACTCTTCGGGGAGCTCTGGTGCTTACCTTGAATGTTGCCTCCTAGCTCCAGTTCAAATCCTTCATCCCAGTGGCATAGACCTTCTAGCTTCCACCACTGACCTTCAGGCATTGAAAGCACATATCCATGAAGCAGGGCTACATGGGACTTTGTTGTGGGCTCTGGGCCTCCAGTTGGACTGGTGGGAGGCATTGTTATGAGCACTAGGCCATCAGCTGGATTTGTTAGTATTTAGTGTGTGGATAGATTTTCTGAACTTGTAGTATGTGATTATTGGGTGATTCATTATAAAATACTATTATAAAGCATGTCCTGTACTATATTGTTCACCTTGCAAAAACCCCAAAGCACGACATAAAGATTTTTCTATTTTTAAAAATTGTTTTACCTTTACAGTGAAGCCTGTGACCCATCTCAAATTGAGTTTTTAATGTATGATGTGAGGTAGAAATAAAGGCCCCACCTCCCTCCCGGGAATACCCAGTCATTTCAATACAGGTGAAGAGACTTTCCATTCTCCACTAAGTTGATTGGATGGCCTTGTCAAAAGTCACTTGACTGCATGTGGATGGCTCTAGTTCCCAACTCTGTTCTGTTTCAGATAGTGTTTTACTGTCTAACTGTTAGTGCTGATTTTGAAAGAGAACTCAATTGAAATTTTTAGATATATAGAGTTGCAGGAGTTAGTGTAGTCCCATTGTAAATAGTTTTTCCAGCGAAAGATTTTCTTTTGTGTTCAGGGAACACAAGATCATTTGTTGTTGAGTGCTACAGGGGAAGTAGTTGCAAAGAGCCAAAGTGTTAGTGTGTTTTGGCTTTTACTTGCTGCTTCAAGCAATATCTTCCAAGAATGATATGAAACCAGGCCAGAATTAGTTGGTTTGAGAACAGAAACAGAGGGAATAGAGAAAACCTAGAAATGTAGGAGGTGGTAAGGTTAGAAAAATCAACTATCTCTAATTCTAAATAAGCTGCTACTTTTCTATCCATGACTATTAACTCAAAAGACTACAGTATAGCTGCTATGAGACAGATAAAATCCAGCTCATGTTTGACCCTTAGCAATTAGGTGAAATTTTTTTTCCCATAATTTTATTGATGAACAAATAGCAATGAGACAGTTGCAAATTAAATTGGTAGGACAGTTTCAATAATTCACACATTGCATACATTCTTCCCAGTGGTTAATTGTTGTACAAGATGCGGACATGATATCCTATTTACAAACACCATTAGAACAAATCCCTCTATTCATTAAGAGAATGTAACTATATATCTATCCTAACCACTTTGAATACACAGATACAAAATGGACATTCATCTGTATCCCCTTTTTTTGTTAAGTTCCATTAGTAAAATATTATAGGTGTGTAGACTCAGTAAAATATTCTAAAAGAGTCCAGTAGTCCATAATAGTATAGGGTCTTCCGCTTGACTGGCAATGTCAGAAATTGTTAACCTGAGTCCTCTATAGCTCAACACAACAATATGGCTTTACTTCTTATATTTCATTTTTATACTTTTCTGCTGGATGGTTAAGACCAAGGTAAAGCAGGACCTATGCAACAAGAGTTGTACCTTTTGGGTTTGACAAGGTCAGTGAAATCTCCTCAGGATTTATCCTGAGATCCTGTACCTCAGATTGTAGAACCTTTGTCATAGGTGAAAATTTTAACTTAATTAAAATTTCTGATTTCTTTCTTCTTATATCCAGTGTCTTTTCCTCTGGTATTTTAATTCAGGTGAACCAGAGCTCAAGTCCTGGCTCTCTTCAGAAGGATCCTTATTTCCTCAGAATGCAGACTACTTAATTGTTTCACAGTCCAATGACCATTGAATAAAAGCTATGATAGCCAGTCTGTTCATCTGTGAGGTTTGGATGGATATGTCTCTTGTCCTTCATTTTTAGAATTTATATGGAATCAGGACTTTTAAGATGGTGACTTATACAGGTATTCTTCATTTTATAAGACAGTTTACTGTTATTAGTTCTTAGAATCACAACATCTGTCCCTAAGCTTCTATGCCACACCCCATGGCATTTATTTCTATTTTCATTAACTTGTCTATATAGGTCCTGGCAAAAGTAAAAGACCCTGTTTGTTGATTGATTGATGAATGGCCTTTACCAGTCTCCCCATGTGACAGATACCTTCTTTTAAGACCAAAAGTATTATCTCTTCTATAGGGAAATTCTATGAATTGTTTTAGGAGGGTTGGTTGTTTCTATAGGTCTACTTAATATTTTAACTGTCACTCACTAGGCATAGTGTATGTTGATGATTTTGAATCTTTGAGTTTTGATTGTAAATGTGTTGGGGATATAAACCAATTCTTATTCCTTATCTTCAGGTACCCAGAACAATATGTGATACATGTAAGTATGATTCAGTTTGTTTAATAGACACAAAATGGGTTTTTAAATGAACTGTTGAATATCTTTGTTGAATGATTGCACATAGTGGATTTATATTTATACAACTCTCATAGATGTGGAGAACTGCACTTTTAATGGTTTGTATGTGCACATGTGTGTTTTATCTCCTAATGATGCTGATAATTGCAAAATTTGCTTAGGACACAGATATGACACCTATGGCACCATTTTCTCCCCATGTGCTGCCGCAGACAAGCCGTATCAGTTCTTTTTCCTATTGATCCCAGGCATAAATTCAGAATTCTACCTTTCAGTAACAACTCCATCAATGTATTGGACTTGGTGCCTTGAAACTTAGATAAATATTATTTTTTGTTATCTAATCTACGGGCTCCTAAGGCAGTAAACTAAAAGGTCACCCTTGATGCCCTAGTGGTATAGGACTTAGAGAGAAGATTCTAATAAGCTGCAGACGTTTCTCAGATTCCTGTCTCTCAGAACTTAATCACATTTGCATTTTGGCTATGATCAGATGCTGGAAACACAAACTCCAAACTGTCAATCAACTTGGGCTCCTTTTCCAACTTTTCATAAATAAATTTCTTTAAAGTTCTTTGGACATTTTTCTAAACCAAAATTATAAAACTAGTTTTTAAATAATTACATTTTAACCTATATGTTAGAGTTGATAACTTAGAATTGTTCATTATTGAAAGTCAGCTTCGAACGAGTGTGTGTGTGTGTGTGTGTGTGTGCGCGCGCGCATACGTGTGTGAACTGAGGTGTTCTGAAAAGAGGGAAGATATTTACTGAAAATACATTTTTATATTGTCCAGCTTCTACCTTTAAATGTAAGTAGAAAAAAAATTCAAAGCATATAGATTTCTGGCATGTAATTTATCTTGAAAACAGAAATCAAACCTAACCCGTTATAAATTTGAGTTTCTTTCTGAATTAACCATGTTGGCATTACCCCAGCTACCTCCTTATGTTCGCATGGTCGCTTCCAGACTCTATGTAGAATTTTGTGCCTCTGTAGTATCAAATTTGCTAAATGGCATATTTTTATATCAGTAATTTTTATAGCATATTGTTATTCCAGACTTTTACATGCCTTAATTTATTCTTAACTTCAACATAGCAGCATTGATTTTTTTCTTCTAAGTTTGATGGTCTGAACACTTCAGTTGTAATTTAAATTCACTTTAGCACAATCAATAATTTGTACTTCCTTTTCTATTCCTTTGCAAATTTAGATATTTGGGCAACTACAACTGTAAGTATTAATGTTTCTCAATTATCATTTCTATATCTCTTTGAGAAACATTTAGATTATTATTTAAATGATAAGGATTATTTGTCTTTAATGACTTTGAATTATCCATGCTGCTTCAATGCAAAATACTAAGGACAATTTTGGTTGCAAGTCGAATGCAACTTGAGGCAGTTTCTTTAAATCATATTCTCTTTTCTTAGTCACTTAGTAGCAAAGAATAAGCTGGTCACAACCTTTTTTTTTTCTGTGGCCTAATATTAGTGTTTTACAAAATGAAGTTATTAGGTTGCAGAGTTGGTCTTAAGAAAGGTTTTGTGGCAGCGTTTTTTGTCAGCTGTCTATGGTATTCCTGCGGCCTTCAGGATTATGCTTAAGGGCAACGTGAACGGGGCTGGAGAGGTATGTATTGGTTGTTAATATAAAACAAGGTTCACAAGAGTGCAACAATCTAGAGAGTGACTGTTTTTCCCCTTTGGATACTTTGCAGTCCAGAGACTGCTAGCAAGGGAATCCTGGTACCTTGGGTTTTTGGCCTATTGTCCGAACAGCTCTATCAGAAGTCCTATTCACAGCATCACTTTTTTGCTTTAATTGTATTACATTATTTTTGGCACAGAATTATGACTACATTAATGGAAACAAAAATAAAAAAGAAAACTTAAAGTAAAAAAAAATCAAATGTCTTGTGTTTATCCTTGCTTTGTGTCTGCTTACAAATATAATTGATGTGTAGCTATATTCATGGTTTTTGAGACAGAATTTTCTCTTTAATCCTTAACTGATATAATTTAAGAATTACATTTCACATTAGTGTTCTCACGTTAGTACATGGCATTATTTGTAATGATTTAAACAATGTATGCTGCATTTTCACATGTCACTACATAATCTTTCCTATTTTTTTACCTGACGGGTATGTACAAAAATGTGTAAATTTTATGTAAGTTATAATAAGTAGACTCTATGAATCAACATTTCTATACTTATCATTCTGTTTGAGAAAAGCACTGCAATATTTTGAAGCTCCCTGTGTTCTTTTTCTCATCTTATACTCTTTCTTACTCCCTTGGAAACAATATGATTGACAGCCTAAATCTTTTCACTTAATATAACCTTGATTTTATTTTTAATCTTTGGTTTTCCTTTTAATGTTATCATGTTGGATTTTATATTTAAACAACTTGCAGCTTAATGGATAATTTTATATTATCTTTATCTGACTCATTTGTTTGTGATTTGTTTTTTTCACCTAATATTAATTACCTTTTTTTTTGCCTGTCATTGAATTTTATATTGTATTCATTTCCATGACTTTCAGTTATTCCATTAGGTAGGTATCATAACTTACTATCCATGACAAACATTTGAGTTTTTCCATTTTTCTTCATTATAAGTGATAATATAAAGAATATTTTAATATATAAATCTTATTACAAATATTTGAGAGTTTCTTTATGATATAAATCATATAAAGCCTCTCTGTCTCTCTGTCTCTCTCTCTGTCTCTCTCTCTCTCTCTGTCTCTCTCTCTGTCTCTCTCTCTCTCTCTGTCTCTATCTCTGTCTCTCTCTTTGTCTCTCTCTGTGTCTCTCTGTCTCTCTCTCTCTCTCTCTCTCTCTCTCTCTCTTTAGGAATGACTCTTCGGTAATATGGTATGGACCACTTCAAATATATTGCTTTCCGGAGTAGATGCACTAAATTATGACCCCAATATCGATGTGTAATAATTCTTGTGGTTTTGTATTCATGCCTATGCTTGATATTGTGAGAAAGTACAGTTATTGCTAATCAGTGAAAATGACCCACTTTTTCATTTGATTTTATTATGCTCTTTTTCTAATTAGTAATAGGACAAAACATTTTTCACATCATCTGTCTTCTCTGAAGTGCTTATTCAAATCCTTTGCTTACATTTCTTTTGGGGTTTCTTTTCTTCCTGGTTCTTAGCAGTTCTTTATATTTTCTGGATATTAACTTATAATTAGTCCAAATATCTCCTTCCATTGCGTTTTTATTATTTTTATCATTTTAGTAATGAACAGATAATTTTAATACAAATTCATCAAACTCTTTTGATAATTGTGTCTTGTTGAAATTTTCTTGGTGAGGGCAGGGAGATGGCTCAGTGGAATAAGTGCTTCCCTGGCAAGCACAAGGGCCTGAGTTCAATCCCTGGTTCTGCCAAAAAATAAAAAAAATAAACAAATAAATAAAATTTTTTTTGGGGGGTCAGCGAGATAGCTCAGTGCTCTAAAGTGCCTGCTTAGGCAAGTTTAGGCAGGTGCAGGGGACCGTGGTATGATCCCCTGCACCACACACTGCGCCAGCCCTGTTCTCAGGGTGGGCTGAGCTGGCCACAAAAAAAAAAAAAAAAAAAAAAATCCCTTAAAATGTTCAGGATGTTTGTCTACATTTCTTCTGAAATGTTATAGTTCTGTCTTCCATAGTTAGATTTTTAATACCCCTGGAATTGATTTTGTATGTAATGTGAGGTAAAATTACATTATTTCCATTTAAAACTAAATATCTTCATCAGTTTTATGCTGCCATGATACAATACCACAAACCAAGTAGTTTATAATGAATAGAGCCTTATTGGCTTTACATTAGGCAAACCCAAGAATCAGGGCCAGTATCTGATAAAGTCCTAGCTGTGTCAAAACATGTGTAAAGCAAAGAGAGAAATAAGAGAAAGGCATAAAAGGGGGCTGAAAAAAATATATATAATAAGGAACTAACCCCAATACTAAAAATTTCTGGGCATTAATTCATTCAAGATGGCAGAGTGCTCATGGGCTAATCACTTATTATTAAAATGACAATCAATTTTCAGCATGAGTTAGAGAGGAATGAACATTCTGGCCATAGCAATAAAGGTAGTTAAATATTGCCACACAATTTAATTCAAAGTCTTTATTTTCCCACCGATTTGCAATGTAGGGGGTATATGTGTGGGTCATAATATGCATGGATTAGTTTCTAGGCTTTACAATTTCTTCCTTTGTTTAATTTTTATTACACAAATAGTACATAAAAATTATCTCAGCTTCATACAAAATTTTGATATGAGGTAAAACCAACTCCCTTGCATTGTGGGAATGTATTGCCTAATCTTGGCTCCTCATTTTTCCACGAAAACTTTAGAATCTACTTGGTAAAGTCAATGCAAAATTTGCTGGGATTTTATATGGAATTTTATTGAATTAATTCATTAATTTTGAGGAAATGGACGTTTTGTGATACTTTTCTTCTAGTTCAATGAATATATTTTTCATTTTGTTTTTCTCTCCATGTGACTCTCCTTAGGCACACTGTACATCATTGATCACTTTGTCTTCTCCAATGTTTTTTATAACTTTTATGGTGATTTTCTTTGTGGAAGATTTATGGGTCTTTTGTTCAATTTCTTTATGAGGCTACTGAAAAGAGTGTATCTTAAAATGTAATCCATGTTTTAATTATTTGTTTTTTCTGTAGTGGAAATGCAATTGATTTTGTAAATTGATGCTACCTCTTGCAGAATTTTCTTTTTAATTCTAATTATTTAGTTGTATTTTGAATTCTATCCTATGCCCACAGACCCAATTTTTCTTTTCCAATTGTTATATCACTTGTTTCTTTTCATGACTTCCAGTGGATTTTCCAGTATAATGCTTTACTGAAGTGGGGATACTGCTCTATCTTATTCCCCGTGTAAAAGGAAAAGCTTTCAAAGTTTAGCTACAATTGTGATGACTTCCATAGGGTTTGTTTGTTGTTATTCTAAATGTAGAAGACTAGGGGCTCAGCCAGGTATCGTGGTACATGCTTGTAATCCCAGCACTGGGGAGGCAGGAGTGAGTTCCAGGCTTGAACTACATAGTAAGACCCAGTCTTAAAACACAAAAACAACAGAAAAAAATGCTAAGAGGCCTTTTTTTTTTTTAACATCATAAAAGGATTTTTAATTTTTTTTTTTTTGCTCCGAATGCCTTCAGGGCAGGTTTGGCTGGCTTGAGTTGTGGGGATCGAACCACAGCCACCTGAGCCTGACAGCTTTGGGGAAGCAGCCACTTAAAGAGCTGAGCTAAGGGGCAGGCCCCCAGATTTTTAATTTTTTTCATGAATTAAAATGATTTTTTTCTCTTTTATCAAGAATAGTTAGAGCTGGCCAAATAGCTCAGTTGATCAAAGCACCTCCAAGCAGGCTCAGGGGCCAGGGTTAGATTCCCCCAGGCCTGCTGTGCCAGCCCTGCCCCCGGGGCACACGGAGAAGGCCATTGAGATTGGGCGTGGTGGCATGCACCTGTAATCCCAGCACTTGTGAGGCTATAAACAGGCAGATCTCTATGAGTCCCATCTAGTAATGAGACCCTGAACCCCCTGTAGACCCTTCCTTAAAATACAGAAAAAAAACTGAATAATTATATTGATTTGCTACTGTTAGGCTAATATTAGATTCCTAACACAAAACTGACTTGGTAAGGATGATGTATCTTTTTTGTATATGGGTTATTATATGTTATCAATATAGGAGTATACAATATAGAATTATTGAATCTGTTCTTAATTCAAACTGGCTTAAAATTTTCTTATGTCCTTATCAGGTTTTAGAATCAAGGCTACACTATTATCAAATGAGAAAATTAAATATAAATTATTCCTTCCTTTACTTTTTTGGAAGCATTTCCATAAATTTGAAATTACATTTTCTTGAGTGTTTGGGATAACTAGCTAGTGAGGTCATCTGAACCTGGAGATTTCTATATGAGGAAACTTTATATCTGATTCAATTTCTTTAAAAATTATGAGGTTATTTTGATTTTATAAGGTTATTAGTTTATTTTAGAACTAGAAATAATACATACTAGACTTTTACTCACATTCCATGTTCTTATCCCCTCACCCTGCCCCGCATTTTTTCTCTTCTGTTTGTCCAAGTGTATGCCATTCTGGATAATTTCTTCAGCTCTACCTTCCAGGTAGTTGATTCCATTTTCTACTGCATCTAAACTGTTCTTAAATTTCTTGGTTAATATTTTAATTGCAAAAATTACATTTTTTTTAATTTCTAGGTTTTCCTTTGCTCTTTTAAAATAAATTTGCTAATGTTTTTCAAATCCAATCTAACTTTCAAATCTTCTATTTACTAAAACTATTAAATGCTCTTAGTTTATGGCCTGTGTCTGCTATTCCAATAGTAATATCTCTGATTTAGCTCTGACTCTTACATCTCTGATTCTGATATTCAGTGTTTCATTTTGCTTGTCTTATTGTATGTTTTGTGAATTTTGACCTTGACTTGTGCCTCAGGACTGTGTGTGGGTGAATGTATGAGACTGTAATGGAGGTAGTGCCCTTAGAGAGGACTTGCATTTGTTTATGTCAGGCCCCTGGGGTAACAGCAGATGGAATTTTCAACTAAAATCTGTTTCAGTTAAAAAACCGTATTTCTTTTAAACCTATACCCAGTAGTTCCTGTACTAAACATAATAGGGGCCGGGGAGATGGCTCAGTGGAATAAGCGCTTCTCTGGCAAGTGCAAGGGCCTGAGTTCAATCCCCAGTTCTGCAAAAAAAAAAAAAAAGTTAAATAAATAAATAAAAATAAAATAAAATAAAATACACAATAAAAGTAGTAGTAATAATAATAAACAACTTATCAAATAATGTTAATTTTGTGTGCAAACCTGAGTAAGGACTGGCTATACATCCTTATGGAGAATTTTCAGGGGAGATTTAAATTTTGTTATTGTTTCCTGTGAAGAGCTATAAAATGAAAATATCTCCAGAAGTTCTTTGAAGGTTGAAGTCAGTTTACTTTGGCTTTGTTCTTATCATGGGAAAATAGCCTGTGGAAATTTAAACTTTATGGGCAGATTTGTCTAATGGATTCCCCACATTGGGCAATATCCAGGAAGTTGTGAAAGCTTAAACTCAGATTAAACTACTTGTGCAAATGTTCTCATAGTAAATGTTCACTTTAGTATCCTGTTATGCTCTGAACTTGTGCCTTCATTGAGGTTTTTTTTTTTTCCTCCCCCTCAGGAATCTTATTTTCTTCGCATTTCAAGAGTAAGATAAGGGAGAATAATAATTTTTACCTTTCAATTTTAGTATTCAAGTTTTAAATTTTTTTAGCAGAGATGGTCAGTTTGGATACTTAATCTACTGTGCTACTAGTTGGGTATTTGGCCTACCATACTGCTAATAATAAATGTTTTAGCTTTTTTTTCCTGTTGCTTGGCACTATTTTATTTTATAGTACTTAATACATTGCATATTGTCATCTTCAAAGCAGTTACTAAGAGTACAAGATATGGGTATAAAAAATTCTCCAATTGCTATTAGCACAAACATTCCTTTTCAATGAACTAACAAACACTAATAGTACATTTGCATTATTTATTTTATTTATTTATTTTTAAAGGAATATAAAACTATTTATTGACCACTGCTCTCCATTATTTACAATAAAGTAAACAATATATATTAGGATAAGGGGCTGGGGGTTCGCTTCCCCCAGCCTCTGGTGCCGGCCCCACCCCCAGGGCATGCTAAAACAGTGATTGAGACAGGGCATGGTGATGCATGCCTATAATCTCAGCACTTGGGAGGCTGTAAACAGGAGAATCACTAATCACTATGAGTCTGATCTAGTACTGAGACCCTGAACACTCTGCAGACCCTTCCCTAAAATACAGAAAAAAAAAAAAAAAAAAAAAAAAACATTAGGATAACATTCTGACTACTACAAGATTGTTTTCCTGGCTTCTGCTGAAAAGAGTAACCAAAATAGTGAAAAGATTAAGCCTACACGTAAGGAACAAGTTGGAGTCAAGAAAAAAACATGTAGGTCAATAGTTTAGGTTACAAGTTTGTCCACCCGTTTATTCTAGCTCCTAGATTGTGAACATCTCCATCCACTCAGTAGGTTTCTGTAAGGCAAGTCTTAAGGCACATATGAATCCTGACTTGTGAGGGAAGACTTCAACTTGCCGTGAAGTAATGAGTCTTGAGGAATTTTTAATATTGCCTTGTTAAGTCTTCCTTAACGAATTCAAACAAACCAAGTTTTGAATTGCTACCTTATTTGGGTGGGGAAGTTGTTAGTAGAGATAAGATTTTTTTTCCTCTTTTTGAGACAGGGTCTTGCTAAGCAGTTCAGACTGACCTTGCACTTATTTTGTAGCCCAGGCTGGTCTTGAATTCCCAAGATCCTCCTGCTTCAGCCTCCCAAGTGCTGGGATTGTAGGTGTGCACCACCATGGCCAGCTAGATAAGACTTTGGCTGAGGAGAGGGAATTTTGGAAGGAAATTGCCTTTTTGTGACTAAAGACATGCAGATTCTGTTATGGCTGCTTTGAAAATATCTACTTTAAACTGTCCAATTAAACACAAAACCATTTATTTAACTTAAAAGGTTATAGCTTCAGGAAAATTTTCTACTTAAATGGAAGCAATTTCTTAGGTTTCTCAGAATGATGGTGTCTCAAACATGAGGTTATCACCCATGGTTTTGTTTTGGTGAATGTTTAAAAATGAAACAAAAATCACTTACATAAGAATTTTATTTATACACACACAAACAAGAAACTCAGAATGGGCCTTAAGCATATGCACTAAAACACGAGTTCTGATTCCGACTGTGGACAATTCCCCCAACATTTAGAGAAGCAGAGGAAATGTATTAGGCTACCAAATGTTCTTTCTGATAAAGGAAGCAACTACAAAAGCTTTATTTATTTGTTCAAAGTAGCCAGTGCTATAGATGCAAAACAAACAAAACCCAACAACGCCCCCAAATACTACTTTCAAAATTGACATATTAAACTTGATTTTCCTTAGATTTTTTCCACACTATTAAATCAAAACCAAGACCCATATTTCATATTTATATATATGTATACATATATATATATATATATATATATATATATATATGATGTAAGTTATATATATATATATATATATATATATATATATATATATATGATGTAAGTTATTGAGTTTCATCTTCTGGACAAGAATGCCAAGTTAGTCTCTCTTCATAAAAAGCAATTACGATTTGAGGACATTTCATATTTGCCTCTTTTGCCAGCATCAAGTCAGCCTCATCTGAATCTTTCCATTTCATGAGAAACATCATTTCCCCACTACTATCTGTGGCGCCAAATAGTTGTTCAGGATCAAGACTTCTAGCAAAACCTTTAGGTTTGTTAGCAGTGTCTCTTTTTCTTTGACTTGCTATCATCAGATTCACTGTCAGAGATTTTCTTTTTGCACATTTTTTTCTTTAACAGCCTTTTTGTAAATTCCTTTCACTTCAAAAAATACTCCACCTTCCCACTCACTACACGTTGGTCCACGACTTTTTCAGGTTTGTTTTTTTTTCTTTGCAGAACAGGGGATTGAACTCAGGCCTTTGCGCTTGCCAGGGAAGGGCTGATTCCACTGAGCCATCTCCCGGGCTCCACGCTCCAGGTTCTGCTTCCTCAACTTTTCTACTATTTCCATTTTGTTTTTTTCCCACTTTTTGCAATGTAGTTTTATTGGAGGCCATTTTTTACTGCAGACTTGAAGAGCTATTATTCACTGCCTTGGATGCGCAGTCGCGGGTCCGCAGTCTCAGCCTGCATGCCTCCCACCCAAACGCAGGGGGCCGACTTTATTTATTTATTTATTTTGTGGCCAGCTTAGCCTACCCTGGGGGCGGGGCTGGTGTGGCATGTGGTGCCGGGGAACAAACCTTGGTCCCTGTCCTTTTGCCCAAGGTTGCCTAAGCAAGCATTTTAGAAGGCTGAGCTATGTCACAAGCACCAAATTGGTATTTTAAAAAAAAATGCAGTCTTGCCTCAAAATGCTAGGATTGGAGTTAACATTCAACCCAGCTATTCCCCTCCTGGGTGTTTTTCCAGAAGAAGTGAAAACGTCATACCACGGTGATATATGGGCACCCATGTTTATAGCAGCACACTTTGTCATAGCTAAATCTTGGAAGCAACCAAATGCCCATCAACTGAGGAATGGATAAAGAAGTGGTATTTTTGTATAATGAGGTATATTATCCAGCTAATGTATATTATTCGGCTATAAAAAAGGATAAATCTGAGGCTTTTGTTGGTAAAGGGATGCAACTAGAAGCTACCCATAAGTGAAATAAATCAGACCTGCATGTATAAACATCATGTCTCCCTTGTGTAGGAATCTGAAAGAATAAATAAAACCTGAGAAGTATAATAGATATTGTAGAATAGCAAGAAACTGAACATAGAGAATAAACAATTGAAATGAAGAAAAGATAGGAAAAAGGAAAGGGAAAAAAATCATGTAAGTATACACACAGGCTAACTAAGATGATTGTACTACTAATTTCTATCAGTTTTCTGGGGCAGCAGTTAATGTTTAAAATTTTTACTTTGAAAAATTTCATATGCTAATATCTGTCCTCTGAGTAACTACATTGAGGATAGCAATGTGCAAAATGACAATCACCACTGAATACCTTCCATCTTGTTTTCTTAAAAATGTGTATCATTTCTAATATCTATTATTTTTATATTTTGTTTAAAGTAAATTGAAAAAGGACAAGGAAAATTAAGGTTTATTGAAAGGAAGAGTTAATGTTTAATTGTTTGATCAATCTTGCATGTCTATATCTGGTAATCTGAGCAACAAATTTGATGATAACAATATGTAATACAATATAACAATATGTAATATTATGTAACATGTAATATAACAACCATTGTTAATTTTCTATTTTTGTTTTGAAATTCCATACCATTTTTGTTGTTTTATGTTGCTCTGCTTTGTCTTTGTTCTTGTTATTTGTTTTTGTTTTTTACTCTTTAAAAGAAAAATAAAAAAAGAGCTGTTTCTTTTAAAAAAATAAATGAAATAGATAAATTGCAGCCAAACTTATCAAAAGAAAGAAAAGACATCAATACAATTAGAAAGGAAAAAGGTGAAGGGCTGGCAAGATAGCTCAACGGACTAAGCACTTGCTTAAGCAAGCACAGGGGCCAGGGCTTGATACCTGGCACTCTATGCTGTGTTGGCCCTGCCCCCAGGCACACTGAGCCTGTGATGGAGTCCAGGTGTGGTGGTGGTGGTGCATGACTGTAATCCCAGCAATCAGGAGGCAGAAAACAGGAGGATCACTAGGAGTCCAAGCTGTGTAGTGAGACTTTGTACAAAAAAGAAAAAACAAGGGAAATCTCAAAAGACACCACAAAAATCTAAAAGATAGTAACTACTATGAAAAAGTGTATTCCAACAAATTGGAAGATCTTTAAGAAATGGACAGATTCCTTGAATCATAGATTTTATCAAAAGAAAACCAAGAAGACATAAAAATTCAAAATAGGCCAATAACAAGCAATGAAATTGAGTGAATAATACAAAAAAATCCACTAACCAAAAACATCTCAGAATGCAATGGATTAATTGCTGAATTCTGCAAAACCTTTAAGGAGCTTATAACACTAATACTCATCAAGATCTTTGAATAAAACTAAAAGAAAAGGGTTCCAAAAGAGAGAAAGGATATCAATACAATTAGAGGGACAGCCAAACAGCTCAGTGGATTAAACACCTGCAAGCAGGCTCAGTGATTGAGGTTCCATTGAGATGGCAATTGAGACTGGGTGTGGTGGAGTGTATCTGTAATCCCAGCTCTTGGGAGGCTGAAAACAGGCATATCACTATGAGTCTGATCTTGTAGTGAGACCCTAAAGACCCTGCAGACCCCTCCCTAAAAAAACCCAAAAACATTTAGAAAGAAAAAAGGTGAAGGGCCTTTGAAAGGAAGAGTTTCTTCCTTTTTTCCTTTGGAAGAGTTGCTTCCAAACTTATTTCTGGAAACCAGCATCACATTGATTACAAAAACAGACAAAGGCCCAACTAAAAGAGACAGCTACAGCTTAATTTCCTTAATGAATATGACCCAAAAATCCTCAATAAGGTATTGGCAGATAGAATGTAGCATGTCATCAAAAGGATCATATATAATGACCAAATAAATTTCACCCGAGGGTTGAAAGGATGGTTCATCACATAACAATGAAAATCCAACACCCATTCATGATAAAAACCCTGAAAAAATATTTATAGAAGGATCTTATCTCAATTTGATAAAACCTTTTATGATAAAACAACAGCAACATATTATTTAATGGGGAGAAAGTGAAATCCTTCCCTCTAAAATCAGGAACAAGGCAAGAATGTTCACTTTCACCACTTCTGCTCAACTTAGTTCTCAAAATATTAGCCATGTGCAATCAGAAAATAGAAAAGACATACATAGGAAAGGAAGAAATCTAATTATCATTTGCAGATCATTTACATGAAAGACCCAAAAATTTCCTCCAGAAGATTCTTAGAATTAAAATCAATTTTAGCAGTGTAACAGGATATGAAATCAACACACAAAAATCAACAGCATTCCTGTACACCAAGAATGAACTCATTGAGAGAAAAATTAGGAAAAAAGTACCATTCACAATAGTGTTCAAGAAAAATTAAATACTTAGGAATTAACCTAACCAAAGAAATGAAAACTACAGTTATCTGAGAAAGGAGATTGAAGAGGACATTCGAAAATGGAAAAATGTTCCCTGTTTCTGGATAGGCAGAACCCATATTGCCAAAATGGTCGTATTTTAAATCTGATAAACAGACACATTACAATCTCAATTAAAATACAGCGTTCCTCTAGAACTAGAGAAAACAAGATTAATATGAACCAGAAGAGACCTAGAATAGCAAAACTAATCCCTATCAACAAGAGCAGAAAAGGAGGCGCCACAACACCTGATTTCAAAGCTTTGGTGATAAAAATGCATGGTATTGGCACAAAAATAAACATGTTGATCAATGGAACAGAAGAGAGGGTGCCAACAGACACATGCAGTATTTTCATTCTTTGACAAAGGGGAAAAAACATAAGCTAGAAGAAAGATAGTCTCTTTAGCAAAGGGTACTGGGAAAACTAGCTATTCCTATGCAGAGGGTGGACTCCAGACATATATCTGTCACCACATAATAAACTAAAATCAGAATGTATCAAAGATCTAAGAATTAAAACAATCTACCTAAGAGTAAAATAGGTAAAACTCTTTGAAGTCATTGGTACATATAAGAATTCTCTGAACAGAATTCTGATTGCACAAGAAATAGCAGCAAGAATCAACAATGAGAATGTATCAATTTAAAAAGCTGCACAGAAAAGCGAACAATTAACAGAATGGGAAACACCTACAGAATGCGAAATTAGATGCCATCTTATACCAGAAAGAACGACAATCATGAAAATAAAAAATGACAAATGCTGGTATGGCTGTGGTGAGAAAAGGACCCTTCTACATTGTTGGTGGACATATAGACAGGTACAACCATTATGGAAATCACTATGGACATTTCTTACAGAACTACAAATAGAAATTCCATTTGACCTAGCTAATTTCCTTCTAGATATCTTCCCAAAAGAACTGAAGACTTTATATTACAACTCAGGCATTCTAATGTTTATAGCAACATAACTCATAACTAATTATTGGAGGCTGCCTAGACATCCATTAACAGTGGACTGGAGAAAGAAAATGTGTTCTCTCTGTACAATGGAGTACTACTCAGCTATAAAGAAGCATTACTTTGGGACTTTTACAGGAAAGTAGATGCCCATAGAGAACATAATGTTAAGTGGAATAAATCAGACACACAGGCTCAAATACTACATGGTTCCTTTGATTTGAGTAATGCAACATACAAATAATAAATAAAATGAAAAATGATAAAAACAATTTCTGGCCGTGTAAAGGAGTCCAAGAGAGTGAGAGTGAGGGGAAGAAGGGAGTTCAAAGGAACATAAAAAGATTTAAGATGGATTATGTACATGTACGAAATACTCACAATGAGTGTAAACATTACATGTCAAAAGCATGAACTAAAATAATAATAATGATGATAATAGTAAATAAGGACATGGAATCCAGAGATAAAGGGAGGGAGGACAGGAGGTGGGGAGGAAAAGGGTTATAAAAAAGAGGCAAGATATCTTAATACATGTATCTATTTTTTAAGATGGATGTCAACTTCATGTACTATAAAGGATGGCATCTAACATACTACCATATTCACTTTTAGAAGTAAGAGACTGAGGTGGAATTCAATTAACTCCTGCCTGAAGTATTTACATAGAAGCAGCCTTGCCTAAGTTACCTCATTCCTCACTCCTTCCCCTTTCCTGTCAGAACTTCACAAACATATAGGAGATAAGAAGGAAATAGGACCCATAAAGGGCAATAAGATACAAACTATTTGTCCATGCTTAGCCATAAATCCCTCTGTCCGAGACCTTGCACCTATAGGATATAGGGACATCACATTCCTGCCATTACCCTGCACCTATGGAATACGGGGGCACTACATTCCTGCCTGGTTGCCATAGCAACAAAGAAACTATAAAAGCAGGTAGGGAACAAAGAACTGAGCCTTTGTGTCTTCCCAGATGGGGAGGGGAGCAGATAGGTCACCAGCTCATTAATAAAAGTACTGTAATTCATTTTAATTTGGTCTCCCATAGGCAATATATTCAATTCTGGCTGTTGCAGTCCTAATAAAATTTAAAATTGGGCTGGGAAGATAGCTTGGCTGCCTAAGCACTTGTCTGGCAAGCACAAGGATTTGAGTTCAATCCTTGGTACTGCATGCTGTGCTGACCACCAAAACTGGTGTGGTGGAGCATGCCTGTAATCCCAGTACTGGGGAGGCTAAGACAGGGGATCACTATGAGTCTGAGCTGTGTGGTGACACCCTGTACCAAATAAATAAATGAATAAAAGATTTTAAAACATTTTAAAATAAAGTTAAAAATAAAGTTATAGGGGTGGCCCGATAGTACAACAGACTAAAGCACCTGCTTAGGCAGAATGCAGAGGCTGGGGTTTGATTTACCACAAGCCATGCCAGCCTCACCCCCTGGCAGGGCTGAGACCAAGATTGAGCCTGGGTGTGGTGGTGCATTCCTGTAATCCCAGCATTTGGGAGGATGAAAACAGGAGGATCATTATTAGTCCGATCTATGTAGTGAGACCCTGTAGACCCTGTACTAAATACATAAAAAAATAAAGATATATACTTTCTATACTATATGGTTCCTTTTTTGCCAACACTGGCTTTTGTTTGATATTTAATGTAATTTCAGGAAAGGTCAAATTAAAACTTCAAATTATCAGCATGGGTTTTATTCATTTTTATATTGGGAAATGCTCATTTCAAAGTTTCATTGACATAATTTACATATAATAAATTTAACCATTTAAAGAGCTCAGTTTGTTGTTTGGTACTTTCATAGAGTTGTGGAAGTATCTTCATCATTTACTTTTTGGACATTTTCATCATGCCGGAAAGAAATACCCTTCTTGCCATTAGCAGTCCTAATTAGTTCTTTTCCAGACCTCAGGCAACCAGCTATTTTTCTGTAGTTTTGTCTACTCTGGCTCCATAGTGGAAATTAGATCACATGATACGTGGTCTTTCCTGACTTGCTTCTTTCAGCAATGCCAATTTTAAGTGAAAGTATCAAGATATTTAACTTCCATGTGGAATCACTGATATAAAAATTTATATTTCACAGCTATCCCTGGAGGGTTTCTTTAGCTGGATAGGAGAGACAAATTCATGTCAAACTCAGCGGGGTTGCAAGAAGAAAGAAGGGATCAGCACCCCTATTCCCGTAGGTCAGCCACAGGGAAAGCAATGCTCAGGGAGCACGTATGGACCCTCATGGGCATTCTGCCCCCACAGGATGAGGTGCTTGTTTGTCTGGGCCTAAGGCTGCTATGTTTTCTCTTCTGTCACACACATGTCCTGGCTAAGGATGAGGGCTGGTGAAGTCAAGCCATGTATTTCCTCTGCTCCAATTCATGCATACAGGTAATCTTCAAATTTCTCTCTGTGTCACACTGAGCTTATTACACGGATAGGGTGGCTGATAAGTTCGTGAGTCAGCACTCAGCCCCAGTGGTCCCTGCCATGCAGGCTGTAGTGCTACTATCTGGAGCAGGCAGAATGTGTGCCTCTCCCCATCTTCACAGTGCAGTGTCCAGGTCCTTTCCTGGACCAGGGTGGCAGCAGACATGGAGGTGATGGTATGGAGTAAGATGGCTGGCAGGACCTGAGATGCAAGCGAGCATGAGTGGACCCCAGGAACTCATCTTGGGGCAGTCGGAGGAGTCAGAATGAACATGTATTGAGGCTTCAAGCTTAGAATATACTTCCTTGTCTCATTTGGACTTCACATACAAAACAAATTCAAAGATGAAATGAGGAATTTTAAGATAGTAACTGTGAAATATTAAACCCCAGGTAGGGGCTTTTATAAGCATACAACTGCACTGGTCTCACTCCTGTGAAGTTGGCCCTGCTCAGCAAATGGAAAACTTGGAAATAGCAGAAAGAGAAAGAGCAGCAGAAAGAGATAAACAAGCCTGAAGAGAAGCCATCAGATAACAGTGTCGATAGAAGATGTTGGAAGAAAATGTTCTGAAAAAGATGGAAGAACAGTTAACATACTCATTGCAAAGGAAAATGATAGGCAGGAAAAGGATTGTGATTCCTCACAACTGGTGATTGCTCAGATCACTTTCAGAGGAGCAGGAGTATGCAGCCCAGATTCCAGGGGCTGAAGAGTGCATGAGAATTGCCAAAGCAGAGACAGTAAATGCTGACTGGTTCAGGAAACCTGATGGTAAAGGAGAGGGCTGAGAGAAAGACTCCAAGCAACAAGGGCAAATGACAGACTACAGGGTGACCCATGGCCCGGTTGTGTAAGAAAACTGACTGGAACCCAGCCATATCCATCATCTACGTGCTGTCTTTGGTTTCATACTGCAACATCAGAGGTAAATAGTTGCAAAAGAGACTAAGTGCCTTGCAGAGTCTAAGCTGTTTACTATCTGGTCCTTGACAGTTTTTGACCCTTCACCTAGAATGCTGGTTCTCAAAGTACGACTCTCAAAGTGTGTCAGCTGCGTCAGATTTACCTAGGAACTTAGAACTATGAATTCGTGAGCTTTAACTCCAGACTTAGTGAATTGGAAATTTTAGGATATAGATTTTATATTCCACAGCTATGAAATCTGAACCTTTGGGATGGAAGGTTTTCTCAAGCTCTATAAGCACTTCTGTTGCACATTAAAGTTTGAGAACCACCAGGATAGAGCCCAGATATAAAGGCCTAACTTTTCTAGAAAGTGAAAGATTTATACAATCTGAAGAGAAACCAGAATATCAAGGCTAACTTTTGATTAGAAGATAGAATCTCAGAGGGAAGCAGGAAAGGGTAAGGATGTATAAAGCTAAGTCTGGTTATCTGTATCCCATTTATACACCAGACTATTTCACTGGATTTTTTTTTCAGATCCAATATTGGAGGGAAACAAGTAGGACTGATTTCTAAGTGATATATACAAAATCACCTAGGTCTGAGGTTAAATTTACCAGGAGGAAGATTTCAGCTCTGGATATGGAAAAAAGCTTTCAGTAGCTACAAGGAGTGCACAACATTTTAGGTTTTCTCCAACCTAAAATTCTGTGATTCCTGCCTAGAGGAGCATTTCTTTTTTTAAAATTTTAATTTAATTTTTTTATTTTTTGTGGAACCGAGGATTGAACTCAGGCCCTTGAGCTTGCCAGGGGAGTGCTTATTCTACTGATCCATCTCCCTGGCCCCTCATTTTATTTTTTTATGCATTTAGTACAGGAGATGCAGATCAACAGGGTCTTACTACATAGATGGACTTGTAGTGATCCTCCTGTTTTCAGCCTCCCAAGTGCTGGGATTACAGGCACGCACCACCATGCCCCAGGCACTAGCACTACCATGCCCATCTCAGTGGCCATCTCAGTGCACTCCGGGTAGAGGAGCATTTCTTTCCAACTCTTGGCTAGTTACTCTATCTAGAGTCTGAATCCCTTCTTGAGATATGTTCGGTACTTTAGCACTCTTTCCTTGCTTCTAGGGGTCAGAGATCAGCTACTGGAGTTTAATTAAGCCAAGCAGTCTGAGAGTGTACTGGACGGCAGCCCAAAGGAGAAAGACAAATTTATGTTTTCTAATGGACCCTCTGCTCTAGTCTAAGAGTTCTTGTTGATATTTAATGCCTAATTCCTGTCCTGAACAGTTATAAAAGTGTGGAAGCCAGGTTTCACATCAAATGGCAACAGTCCCATCTCTGATCTATTTGATTTACACAATACCCTAAAATACGTTATGAAAGGGCCAATGTGTTTTCAGGTATGAGCTGCCTGAATGCCAGTATTCCCTTTGATCTGCTTCTCAGGAAAAAACACCAGGGAGAGAAAAAGAGGCATTTGGCGATGTGCTGAGTGGCTGGTATGTGAGTGGAGGAATTGCTCGAGGTCTCTAGGTATTGCTCAGTCACTAATACCTTCTCAAAGAGCAAACTGTCTCTACATTCTGGCTGTTCTGGGGGTCTTCAGAAGATCTTATGGTATAGCTCAACACCACTGAAATGCTTAGGAGACTTTCAAACATATTAAAATCATTTTGTTGTGAAGCCAAATGAAAATGAAATATGCTTACTTTGAATGGAATTTCATTTTGTGATGGTCAGTGGTGTGCGTGTGTGTGCGTGTGTGTGTGTGTGTGTGTGTGTGTGTGTGTGTACATACATGTTTTATAGTGGTTATACTTTCCCTTTGGTTAATTGTTTTTATGGCTTTGTTCTTTTCTTACCAGTTTTTCAAATGACAATTTCTCACATGAACTATTTATCTGTCATATTTGCTTGAAATATTTTTCCTAGTATATTTGTTTGCATTTTAAATTTTGGCTATGATTTTATTATAGAATCTAAAACAATCAAGTAGTGAAATTTGTTAGTATTTCTTTTTTTTTATATTTACACATGTGGGTCTGGTTTATTTCACTTATAAGAATATCTTTCAGTGGCATGAACTTAAATATAAAGGCTTTGAGTTTATCATTCTTTATAGCTGAATAATACTCCATTGTATAAAAATCCCACATCTTTTTCATCCATTCCTCAGGTGACAGGCATCTTGGTTGTTTCCAAGATTTGGCTATCACAAATTGTGCTGCTATAAACATTGGTGCATGTATATCATTGTGATATGATGTTTTCAGTTCCTCAGGGCAAATTCCCAGTTGGGGGATAGCTGGTTTGAATGTGATTTCCAGTCCTAGCTTTTTAACGAGTCTCCAAACTGATTTCCATAATGGTTGCACCAGTATAGAGTCCCACCAGCAGTGGAGAAGGGTTCCTTTCTCCTCACAGCTTTTCCAACATTTGTTGTTGGTTGATTTCTTTATGATAGCCATTCTTTCTGGGTTGTTAGTATTTCTTAAATGAGAAGATGGACACATGTCATGCTCACCTGTAGGCCAAGGAAATTTCCTGCCTGTGGACCTTTTCATGCTTTAGGAATGTTGTAATGAACGTGGAGCCTTTTGTATGAATAGAACTGCTACTTCTGGCTGAGGAGTGCAGTAAAGAGATGAGAGAAGGGCACTGTTAACTGCTGCTACCTGGATGTCAGTGCTTAGAAGCCCAGCTCTTGGAGAGCTTTCTTAGCACCATCTCTCATGAGCTAGGATGGATGTCTGCCCAAAGTCAACTTCCTGTGTACAACTGTTCATAAGAAAGCAGACTCACGCCACACACAAGAGCTCATTAGAGCAACTGGAGGCCTGCCACAGCCTGCGCCTATCTATAAGAAAGAGCTCAGGCAATGAGAGGGGGCTTTTCCTATTGGGACGCTCAGTGACTGGCAATTAGAATGATGCTGTACTTATGCTATGCTAATCCTAATCTGCTCTACCATCTATCTACAGACAGATGCTGGACAATTTCTGGCTTGTCCACTGAGTAGGGGGATGATTTGTTTTAGCTTTGTGTAATTACTTTTTTGATAGTTGACAACCTACTCTAAAGTCTTCATTGGCTTGAAGCTCTGGCTGTTGAACATAACCATGATGGACTGTAGTTTTGAATGGACTTAAAAGATTAGACTCTATTTTTTACTTAACCAGTATAGCTTCTGTTGTGGCTGAAATGCCGCTGGGACATGAAAATTCACCAATGGATAGCTACAACTTGTAGAATCTTCCATGCAGATGGCCTTACCCTGGATGTTCAGGCCAAAGGTCATATAGAGCTACTGATATTTGGTACCTCTGCTCTCCATGTTTCCTTGGGTATTGGGTCCATCATGGCTTGAGAACTGTGGACTTGAGGTGGTTTAAAGTAGGTCTTGAAAGCCATCATACCACTTGCCTTCCAACTCAATGGACTTTGGAAAGATGTTCGTAGAACAAGAAGCAGGCATAAAATTGCCTCCCATCATCTATAAGTGCAAAATTTTTCTTGTACTTAAAAGAATAAAGATTCTAGCCCCAAAGGGTACATGTGAATATATATATATATATAATTTTATTTTATTTTTTGTATTTTTGTCTTTTTGAGATGGGATCTTATTATGCAGTTCAGGTTGGCCTTGAGCTCACTCTGTATCCCAGGCTGGTTTCGAACTCCTAACAATCTTCCTCCCTCAGTCTCCCAAGTGCTGGGATTATAGGCATGCACTACCATGCCTGACAGTGTGATCTTAAAAGTGGGAAAGTGGGGTTTAGGAAAACACACTGACAATTCTTCGTTGTTGTTGTCTGAGGTTCATTTGTCTTGTAATATCCCTAGGATTTCTGTGGTAGTATTTATAAGAAGCGAGATGAACATAGTTTGCGGCACAGAACATTTCTTGTATGCAGTAGTAACTTAAGGCTAGAATTGACTTTTACTCATTCTTGATTTGTTTGGATGACCTGCAAAGGAAGTTGAGGTACAAATGAGTGCAGAGAGTGGGTACTTGTTGCAAGGTGGGATCAAATCCTATGTTTACTTAGACTCTTTAAGAGAGATAAGAAAATGCCATGAAATAACATCTGGACTAATTTGAAATTTGCTCAGGTTATTTAAATTCTGTATAAATGTATAATTTCTGAGTGTCATGTTTGAATACCTAATCAATGTGAGTCTATACTTCTTCCATAGGGTTTTGTGTCTAGGGCAGCTATTCATTCGTATGTTTGTTTATTTATTTATTTATTGCAGGTCTTACTATGTATTTACTTATTTCTGTTTTTTTTTTTTTTTTTTTTTTTTTTTTTTTTTTTTTTTCATTGCTGGATCTCATTAGGTAGCACAGGCTGGCCTTGAATTTGCAATCCTCCTGCCTCGGCTGTCTGAGGACTAGCATTATAGGCCAGTGCCACCACGCCTGCCTCAGGGGCAGCTATTTTAAGTTTGTGGTTTCTAATCACATCTCACCTGAGTCTTTTTTACCTCAGGCCACAAAACTTATTTTCCTTCAACTTTTCCGTATGTAAAAAATTCCACGATGAATAATGACTTTCACCTCACCAGGGACCAATATGCCAAAGAAAAATAAGCAAATGTTATAATAACCATAAAAAGTAAATAATTAAAATGTTTGGTAGCCATGTATGAAAAATTTAAACTCACAGATAAACAAAGAACTCAGAGTTAAACTGGCATAGGTATCAGTTTGGGCAAAATTAAGATGATGATGCTTAGAGTTGGTGAAGATACAAGAAACAGACTTGAAAGGAGAGAGTACAACATACTTCATTTTGGCAAAATCACCATAAGCCTTTGAAATGTGTATAAAAGAAATCCTACGTCTAGGAAGTCAGCTTGCATTCTCAGTTGGATGTTCACTTCTGTATTTCATAATAACAAAGTAGCAGCAAGCAATTTTCATTACAAGGAACTAGTCAAATGAATTATGATACAAACACATAAAAAGGTATGTTTTGGGAAGTAAATTAGTTATAAATCCAAAAGAGTGACCTGATGGTGCTTTTAAGGGCTATGTATTAAAATATTAATGAGAGTTATTTTCAGTTGGTAGGATCATCAGAGATAATATTTATTTCTGCATCTATTTTTAATTATCCAGTAAACAACTATTACTTGGGTATTTCAAAGAATATTTTATTTATTTGGTATAGGGTCTCACTGTGCAGCTTAGACTTGCAGTGATCCTCCTGTCTCAGCCTCCCCAGTGCTGGGATTACAGGCATGTGCCACTCCACCTGGTTTCAGTGGCCGGCTCCATGTGGGGCCAGCACAGCATGCAATACCAGGGATAGAACCCAGGTCCTTGCACTTGCCAGGGGGTGCTTAGACCATCGAGCTTTCACCCCAGCCCTTATATGTGATTTTTATATATTAAAAGTTTAAAAATCTTTGCTAATTTGACAGGCAATAAAGGCACTTACTTATTCTGTTTTTGATTGCTAATGAAAATAAAATTTTAAAAATACAAGTTTCTTCATAAAGTAGAATCCTGCATTTTCAGATAAAATATTACTTTTGGAAGGGAACTAAGTGTCTTCTGAGGGAGTAAGTCCAGACTTCTTATTTTGGAGACAGAGACCAGTAAGTTCAGGGTGGGCTATGTGATTTGGTAAAACTGGGACAGAACTATGACTTATGTCGGATGAAGTCATTGAGTTTCTGTTTCTATCCGTTGTCTCCCTCAGTCTGGGTCGTGGCATCTTGTAATTGTTTCTCTGCACTATCAAGTCTTGTGTAATGATTCAGAGGTTTCTTTGTGGTACGCAATTACTAATGATTAATCTTGGAGATGATTTTTAAAATTGCAAAGTTAATGAAATCTGCATATATAATATATATTTATTTATGACAGCATTCATTGTACAAGTAAGTCTGTACAATGGAAGAAAGAATGTGGGATTTGGGTCAGAGGACTTGAATAGATGTGACTCCAGCTATCACATTTCCTTTCTGTGTGTCCCTAGGCAAGTGACTGAAACCTTTCTGAACTTTGCGTAACAGTAGTCAAGAGTGTCTATTTAACAGAGCAGTGAGAGGATTCATGTAAGAAACAGACCTTTAATGTGCTAAACTAAATTTCTGATATCATTATTTACTTGTTTAGATTCCATTTTTAAAAGGATTTGACAAGACAGATGCATGTCACATATTAGTTATTATTGTCATGTTTTCTGCTATTATGCTAACTCTCTGGTAAGGTTGGTTATCAGGGTGGAATGCAGACAGAGAGCATAAATATTTACATGCAGAGAACTAGGGTAAGAGGGGATCCTTCTGAAAACAGGAAAGTTAAGTTTCTACCAGTCCAGGGGTAGAAGAGAGCCTGAGTTGTAACAAGCAGTCTCCTGAACCAGGTTTAGGATTTCCTAAGGTCTGAACACTTCTTAATCCTGGAGAAAAGTATCGCTTGGTAAGGAAAGTTTTTGGCAGATGCATGAAAAGCCTGACCCACAGTTTCCTGTCTATTGCTGTCAAGAGCTGTGCGTATTGCACTGCAGTTTTCTTTTTAATGTACTTGGTCTATGGCCTCACTATTCAGCTCTGACTCATAGCGATTCTCCTGTTTTCAGCCTCCCCAGTGCTGGGATTACAGGCGTGCGCTGCTACTCCCGGACTCGGTGGCTGGCTCAGTGTGCATGGGGATGGGGCCGGTGAAGCTTGTGCTGGAGATTGCGCTTGCCTATGCAGGTGCTTAGTCTGCTGAGCCCTTGCACTGTATTTTTATGAATACATCATCCTGGAATATGATTTCTTTCAGGTCTAGGAATTTGCCTAGATCTTTATTATTTGCCTTTATTATTCTTGATAATGCCATTACTATTTTGTCTGTTCTTTCACTTTGAAATTCCTATTAGGTAAGTGTTAAATCTTTTGTACTGGTACTCTCACTTTTGCTTTTCTTTTTTCTATGTGACTTCATTAACATTATCTTCTAACTTTCTGTTTCCTTTCATCCTACTTTTAAGTACAAATACTAGTTTCATAGATTCTGAATACAGTAGTCCCCTTTATGGAATGTGTTACTTTTCACAGTTTCAGTTACCCAGAGTTACAAATTCTCAGAATATTAAATGGAAAAATTCCAGAAATAATTAGTAATTTTTAAATTGTGTGTCATTCTCAGTAACATGATGAAATTTTATGTCAGCCAGTTCTATCTTGCTCATAAATCATTCTTTCATCCAGTGTATCCAATAGTCACTTACTAGCCATTTAAACTATTAGACTGACAACTGTCCAGATAACACAGTGCTTGTGCTCAAGTGATCTTACGTAGTAGCCCAATGTGGTTGCACAGCACCTACAATGCCCACTGTCACCACTCCTGTTCAATATAGTTCCGGAAACATTAGCCAGAGCCATTAGACAAGAGAAAGAAATACAAGGAATAACAACTGGAAAGGAAGAAGTGAAAGTATGATTATTTGCAGATGACATGATACTCTCCATAGAAGAACCAAAAAGCTCCAATAAGAGACTTATAGAAATTAATTACCAAATTCAGTAACATAGCAGCATACAAAGCAACAGTCAAAAATCAGTAACATTTCTATACACAAATAATGAAGGAACCGAGGGAGTAATTAGCAAAACCCTACCTTTCACAACACTCCAATAAATGGGATATGTAGGAATCAATCTCACAGGGAAGTAAAAGACTTATACAGTGAAAATTATAGTACTATGAAAAAATATATCAAAGAGGATTTCAGAAAATGGAAGGATATTCCTTGCTCCTGGATAGGAAGAACCAACATTGTGAAAATGGCTATGCTCTCAAAATTGTTATACAGATTTAATGCAATCCCAATTAAAATGCCATTAATATACCTCAAAAAAATCTCTTTGAAGATATCAGTTATATTTCCTTTTTTTGGTGGGGAGAAATCTTCTCTTAACATTTCTTGTAATGTTTCTAGTTCTTTTTTGTGTTGGTCTCTTGGAAGTTTATTTGAAATATCTAGGACTCCTGACTATTTATATTTAAGAGTGAGGCACAACACTACTAGGTGAAAACTATATATTCCTGGGCAGAATTTGCCAGTCAGTGGGATGGATGTCACTGTCCACCCAGAAAGAGCCTAGCTCTTTAGCTGGAGAGAGGGGCACTTCTTTTTCAGCTTGCCTTCTTCTCTCTTCTTTTCCCCCTTTCTCCACCTCTTCCTCTCTTCATTTTGACACAGGGTCTCCTTAAGTGTCTGGTGATCCTTACATGCAATATTTTATGAAAGGGTTGCTTATTTTCCTACAGTGGGATTCTTTGATCTCTTGCTCTTTTGTGTCTGCAGGGAACTAGTAGATTTAAATCTTGCTCTCAGAACTTTGAGAGCTGTTTAGGGAAAGGAGAACTTGGGATACAGTAAATACAACTCATTGAGAAAGTAGTCTTAAAAGCACATTTTAAGCTAATAATATATTAATTCAAGTACTCTCCTTAAAAACATAACCATCTTAAGCAACTGGTGTATATCCTATTCAAGGTGTTAACAACTTGATTATATTTTATACTGGTCCTGCCATCTTTAGAGTAAGGTATTTAGTTTTCAGCGACACATTGTAAAAGTCTATTGACAAGCTGAAGGGGATGGTGAGGAGGATAGTAAAGCATCTAGGACAGAGATTGGCAAACTATGGCCTGTGGGTCAAATCCAACAAGCTGCTTGTTTATATAAATCCAGTTTTCTGGAACACAGCCATACGCATTCATTTACATATTCTCTATGGCTGCTTTCATGCTGGAAATGCAGAGCCGAGGAGTGGTGACAGAGACTGGCTAGATTGCAAAATCTAAAGTATTTACCCCCCAGTGCTTTACAGAAAGTCTGTCAACTTCTGATGTAGAGACCACATTCTATGTTACATACTTAAAAGGAATGGAGATTTTGTTTGGGCCCAAGATGAGGAATGATAAGCTACACAATAATGTCTAAAATTTATTGGATATTTACATATACCTGTCAACTGTATGTATCTTTCATCAGATATGATAATAATAAGTAAAGATCCTGATTAGATTCTCTATTCTACAATGTTTATAGCTCCAAAATGTAGAATGGAGACTAACAAATATTGACTATGAATGAATATTTACTGAACTAAATAACAATGCTATTATGCACAAAAATAGAAACAATTTTATTGGAGGTCACAATACAAGTTTCAGGAAAACAGATTTCCAGTCTTCAAAGAAAGCTTCCCACAAATGTATCAGCTCTATCTGAGTTGATGAAATATTGGAGTGTTTTGGGCAAGTGTTCCCCCAAAGTCTCATGTGCTGAAAGTTTGGTCCCAAGAGCTTGTTGCCTTTGGAGGTGGCAGAACTTAGCTTGAGTTCTTTTGGTCCTTCGGTGTGTGCCCTAGAAGGATGTTGGAAATCCAAGACCCTTTCCCTTCTTCTCTTTCACTGCCTGCTGTAGCATGAAGATCTTCTCCACCATATACTCTACCTACCGTCATGCTGTGCAGCCTCAACACAAGCCCTGGAGCAGTAGACCAACCTCTAAAACTGTGAGCCTTTTCTCTTTATGAGTTCATTATCTTAGGTGTTTGTTACAGAAAGCTTGCTAATACTGATGCTTGTCACTAAGAATTCACGAAAGCATGGCCACCCACCTGGTCACTGTGCTTTTATGTAGAGGTTTCTTGCCCTGAGTAGCAGGATGAACTAAATA
The DNA here is from genome assembly GCF_000260255.1 of Octodon degus. Classification (NCBI taxonomy): domain Eukaryota; kingdom Metazoa; phylum Chordata; class Mammalia; order Rodentia; family Octodontidae; genus Octodon; species Octodon degus. Next base: position 2,530,605 of record NW_004524797.1, on the reverse strand, counting down.
AAGTGTTGACCTCTGGGATTCTATCATTCAATCTGGGAAAGAGAAGACTCAAATTTAAAACATAAGAGTTGCTATAGTTCTCTTTCTCCTGTGTTGTGCTGCCTCTCTTAGAATTCCCAGGAGAGGAGGCAGGTAGAAATTGGTATAGTGGAAAAAATCACAGTGAACATTAGGAGAATTTGGGTTATAATTCCACTTCTGCAAGTAATTTACCATGTGATTCCAGCAAGCTTTTTAATCTTGCTGGGCCCAAGTGTCCTCAAGTGACAGGACAGGACTAGATAATCTCTGAAGTCTCTTTCAGTGCTAAAATAATTTTATCCAAGGATTAACAGGGCCCCTCCTACTAAAAAGATAGGGCAGACTAGTTCAAACAAGATGTTTCCCTGTTATGTGTTGCCAGAGCACTTAGGTTTTGCTTTTAAAAATATTTTGTCCACCTCCTGATCTCATTCCAGGCTCAGAGGCTCAGTTCCTATTTTGCTCGTTGGTACTAATTACTTGGGAAGTTAGGTTAAATCAGACTGAAGTTGAAAGCATTTCTTTTACATGTTGAAGGCAAGTTCTTTTTTTGTTAAATCTCTGCTCATTTAACTGGTGAAGAACTTGCAAGTGTTCAACTTTAACACTGACCTCAGAAGGGATTGAACCTCCTTTATTTAGGATACAAAACATCAAATGCTTATATTTCTCATTAGGGAACATTTTATTTTTGGTAGAAACAGTTGCTAATCTTAGAACGACACATCTGTCCATTTTTCCTTAAAGAAATTGACCTAGGTTCTTTTAAAAGATGATGGCAAAACAGCTATTTGATGAGTGGATCATGTCAAATGGAGCCTCCTATAGTAGCATCTTGCTGTACACCTCATTCATACAGACATCGTATGCCTGTGGAAAATAATCACACACATAACTGTGCTCTCCAATTACCTGTAGTCTTTTTTTGTTCAAGCTATTTCAAATTTTTAGAATTTCATTTGATTTCAATACTTACCGTTCAACTCTTTTATAGCTGCTCATATTCCACGCTAGATTTAATCATATATCTCGTATTAGTTTCAGTAGCCCTAAAAACTGCAGTGTCACGTTAAGAACTCCGTTTAGTCCAAGGCATGTTGCTATGCGTTGCCAACTTCCAACTGACTCTCATCCAGAAGATTAGCAAGGCCGCCACATGGTGTTCTTCTTTACAAAACGTTATTGCCTGCATTATAGCTAAGACTCGATGCGGTGACATTAATCCTAAAACTGCAGAATGGTACTCTTAATTCTGTCTGGGGAGAGAGAAATTTGAGCTATCTGCATAAGCCTTTTATTTTGGGAGTATCATTCTTTGTCATCATTTCTATTAGGAATCTTAGTCAGTTGGTAGGAATTTTATTTCTCTCCTGAAAAATAAGCTTTTCTTGTATAAATACCCAGATTCCACATTGCGGGTGTGTAATCTTCAGTACTGATTTAGTTGCTGAATATCCGCCCCAGACATATTTTAATTATTCATTAAGAAGCTATAGGAGTTCCAACTAAAAATGGAGCCTGGCTAGCAGTCCCCCTTGAAGTCTTTCTCAACTTTTCTACTAAAATGTCCTATAGAGACACTGAAAAAAAAATAAACACAAAATAACAGAAATGACAAGCCTGACTTCAAAATTGGGCAGAATGATGCAACTATAAAAAACAAGGTTAAGGCAAACCTACACAGATTTCTTTCAGTGGCTTACTTTATCTCACTTTTTTCATGCCTGCAACTTTACTTGTGCTCATGGTATAGAAAACCTTCGAAATGATGATAGAAGCTATTTCATCTTTGCCAATCTGTCCATCATCAGACTCAGAGATTTGAAGTTGGCCCTGGCAAGAAGCTTGGAAGGTGGGCTTTTACCCATGTGGATTGAATCAGTAGGTCGAGAGTATTACCATGTTCTAAACATAGAGAAATTAAAAGTTACAGAGAAAAATTTCGAGTTAGTTCAATTTGGCTATAAGTGGGAGGACTGGTGGAGTTCATAACATTTTGGAAGGGAAATTTGTTACAGGTGAAGTTCTTTAGCTTGAGTTGCAAACCAAAACAGTGAGACAACAAACCTGGTAACAGGTATCGTGGGGATTGTCGATGTTTATGTACATTGCAAGTTCACAGTATCAAGAAGCCAGTGTTTATAGAGAAAGCTGGAATTTAAATAGAAGAGATGTGCATTAGATGAGGTCATGTCAAAAACTGGGCCTTGGGCCAGCTGCTGTGCAAAATGATGGACAGAGCCGAGGGACTTTCAGCTCTCTTGCAGGGTTTCAGGGCGCTGCTTGCCTTCCTCCATTCAGTTCAAAAAATGTCAATGGTAAGGAATACAGAGTTAATATATGGATAACTGTTATTCCTGAAGAAAATACTTAAACAAATGGAATAAAAGCAATAATTAAAGATGAAACAGGAAAAAATTCATGAGCAGAAGTCCCAGATTGAAAAAAATCATTGTGTTCCAGACAAATCAATGAACAAAGGCACACACAATGATGTATCCTGGCAACATTTTTAATTCATAACCATAAGAAAAAAACTTTCATAAGCATCTAAGGAGAAGAAACAGAGTATCTAAAAATATAACAAGAATCTGGCTCTTCTCTGTCTTTTACTCTGAGAGCTTAAATTTGGATGAAAATGGAGTATAATCTACTGACTTCTGAGAACCAAAGTTGTAATGTACTGCTTTTATACCCAGCCTAGTCATCTTTAACTTGTGAAATAACAAAAAGACATCTCGGATGTGCTAGAACTCAGAAATATAAACCCTCTTTCAAAACAATTATCAGAAAAAAAGCCAAAGAATGGAGAATATATGCTTAAAAAGAGTTATCTTTAGGTCCAAAACTGGTAAAAGCAGGGAGATGTTCAATTCTGTGTTTAGTGCATGTGTTTTGATCCTACAGTCCTTAATCTAGAGGAATTCTTCCTTGAAAATCAAAATATAAAATGCTGCAATAAGAAAAAAACCTAGTTCACCTTAAAAAAAAAAGCCACGAAAAAGGAAAAGTAAGAAAATATGAAAACAGAAAATAAGATAAATTAATAAAGATCTGTTATGTCAGTTATAGCTTAAATAACTCAAATAAGCTATATTTTGAAACATATTAATTTTTGTTTATACTATAAAAGCCCTACAGGATACATCTTTTATAAAAGGGAAGAGATCAGAGATGGAGGGAAACAGGAGGGAGACGAGGGAAAGAGGATGTAAAATAATTAAGGTGTGTTGTGTACACATAGCCACTCCCCATGAAGAATGTAATTATGATTACCCCGGGGGCCGGCTGGCACAGCATGCTGGGGATCGAATCCTGCTACTGCGCTCTACCTAAGCAGGCATTTTAGTCCACTTGCGCAGCTGGCATGGCATGTGGAGCCAGGGGATGAACCCTGGTCCCTGCATCTGCCTAAGCAGGTGCTTTAATCCACTGAGCTATCTGGCTGGTCCTGTAGCAGATTTGCTAGCCACCTTTTAACAACTTTCAGCGAAGGGTTACTACCTTTTTAATAAATGATTGTAAAATCAAAGTTCACAATACTAACCAAGCAGTTACAGTTATCTCAAGAGTGGGAAAACCTTGAAAGTACTATGATACATACCAACGATTTTTATTTTAAGAATTTAAAGAAAATTAAAAATAGAGCTGTCAGGGACAGGCAGGTGGCTATTTTTGTTTTTATTTAATAGATCCCTTGAAAGGTAGAATAAAACTAAATACATAGTGGGTTGGTAGAAGATGCAGGCCCAGAATTTGTAACTTTGAAAAAAACTATTTTTTTTTGCTATAGTGACATCATTATATAACAAGATCTTTTATACAAGGATAATCAAGTTATACAGTGAATAAAACTACTACAGTAAAAGACATTGTTATGAAGTTACCTCAAAATATTCTCCCTCAGGTTGAACACACCTAATCTGTTGCCACTGTCTGAGGCAGTCCTCTTTCATGGGTGTCTTTACACATTGTGAACAAATATATTATGCATCATGACATGGCTGAGTGACACCCAAAGAAAAGGCAGGTAAAAATGTTACAGTGCATGCTCATCTACTTTATTCACCAGACCTGGTGCTATGCAGGCTGTCCCCAAAGTGAGAATGACCAGGAAAGGAAAATTTTATGAACTAGTTCTGGACATCAGGGCAGTCATGACATTGCAACTTGAGGCATTAAAGAGATGTTTCAAAACTGTTTCACCAAGTAGCCAGAATAATAGAATAAATGTGTCTGAAGCAAGAAGAATACCTTGAGAGGGACTAGAGGCAATGTATGTTTTACTGTAATAAATTTAAAAAATTATAAAGCATGGACTGTATTTTCAATCATACTTTATTATTTGATCCTCGTGAAATATCCAGTTTCATTTGGATATGAGCGCCTACTATGGTAAGAAAGTATGTTTATATGTACATACATATGTATTTATCTTGATGGTTAGGAACTACCATATTAAAACTGTGTGAATAAAAGTTCTTCTAGCTTTGTTGCTTTGACAAGTGGTGAAATGTTCAGAAATTGAGTGGTAAGTTGAGATAAATCTGGTTATTAGGAGAGACTGTTTCTTTATATTTTTGTATTGGAGATTGAACTCAGGACCTTGCACTTGCCAGGCAGGCACTTATGCTGCTCAGCTAACTTCCTGGCTGCAATTTTACTTTAACTGAATTTATTTTTTGGTACTGGGGACAAGCAGCATTTTCCACTTGCCAGGCAGGTGCTTTTTGCCACTGAACTATCTCCTGGCCAGAGAGATTGTTTTTATTATTATTATTATTATTATTTTTTGCGGTGGGTGGGGAGGGACTGGCTCCGAATGCCTTCAGGGCAGGTTTGGCTGGCTTGAGTTGTGGGGATCGGACCACAGCAACCTGAGCCTGACTGCTTTGTTGAAGCAGCCACTTAAAGAACTGAGCTAAGGGGCAGGCCCCCAGAGATTGTTGTTTAAAAACAAAGTTAATTAAAAGTGCTGGTTGCCTATGGTTTTACAGAATTGTTTGTTAAACTCATGCTCTTTTTTTAAAAAAATAATTTTATTGAGAAGCAAATAGCAATGAGATAGTTTCAAAACTGATGATTAGGACAGTTTCAATAATTAATACATTGCATGTTGTTGTCTTCTTAGTGGTTATTCATAGTACAAGAAGCAGACATGATGTTCTGTCCAAACACTATTAGTATAAATCTTTCTTCTCATTGAATTAAGAGAAAGTAGCTTTATATCTATCCTATTTTGAATATACAGATACAAAATGGTCCTTCGTTTGTATCCCCTTTTTTTGTTTAGTCTTGTCAGAGATGAGTATTCCATTGTCATTTAAATATTGTAGGTGTGTGAATTCAGCAAAATATTCCAATATAGTCCAGTAGTCCATAATAGTAGTGGGTTATCCGTAGGACTGGAAATGCCAGAAGTTGTTGACTTTTACAGCTCAGCATATTAATATGGCTTCACTTTTTATACTTCTAAACTCGAGCTCTTAATTCACATCATCTGATTTGAAATTCAGTCATGATATAGGTATTGGCAAGTGATATAGCCCATAAGCTACATATAGTCCACGATTTTTTTATACGGTCCATAAGAATGATTTTTGCATATTTTAAAACTTCATTAAAAAAATAAAGAACATGCAACAAAGACTTATGTACCCTGGAAAGCTAACATATTTACTTTATCTGGCTCTTTATAAAAAACATTGACTACACTGATACCGTAGAAAAATATCTGCTTGATTTTGCAATCAAGTAGATCTGAATTAAAATCTAGATGCTATCAATAATTGTGTAAAACTGTGCATGCCATTCGATGAATTGCACCTCAACTTTGCTCAGCTTCATAGCTTATGGACTCCATTCCCCACTTAGTGCCACCATCAGACCTTTTAGCCACTCTGTCCCGAGTCCAGCCTTGCAGCAGTCATTTTCAGAGGCTGAAAGAAGTCATCCAATCTTGAGTTAGCACATGTTATTTTAGATTGATGACAATTAAAGTTCATTTATTTTCAGGCATTTATTCTCAGTCAGTGGCAATTATAGTTTTATTGTTCTTAAAATACATATAATTTTAGGGTCTCCTTTATGGGGGGGTTCCCTTTAAACACAAGAATGCAAAAATGGAATCCAAAAATAGGTTGCAAATTTAGTTGAATTCCTGGAGGAGTTCATGCAACAGAAGGGCCCTGAAGCTGGAGCTTATCAGCCTCTTTGAAAGTCTGCCTCTGTCCTCAACTTCGATGGCAGTTGCCCATACTTAGACATTTTGAGATTTCTTCTTTCTTGCTCCATAATCTTTGATGTGGTGTTTCATAATCTCTTTGTAATTGTGCTCATCAATAGGCACAAGCTCACAGGTATATTCTGATTAGTTCAGTCTTCTTTAAGAATTGATGTTCCTATTATTGCAGTGATTAAAAAAAGAAAGAAAAACATAATGTGTAGGTGACCGGAATTGATTTAAGCTACTCAAAACACATTTTACTAAGAAGGGTAAATTTTATTCATTATTTCCCTGCCAGTCTTCTTAATGAACTCCTGCTCAAATTGTTCCTATTGTTCAATAATCATCAATACCAAATAATAATGCTATTGGATATTTACCCATTCCATAATCATCACTACCAAATAAAAACTTTCAATATTTACCAAATGAGTGTGCTATGCATCATTTTATACATTTCATACATTTTAATTTAGTTAATACTCATGTGATCCCTGAGTTAGGTGGTATGATTGTTTTCATTTTCCAGATAAGGAAATGGAAGGACAGAAAGTTTAAAAAATGTGCCATGAACAATCGTACCATGTAGGAAAATGCACCCAAAATAAGCTGAAGACTAAAACATAAAAACTAAAGTCAGAAAACTCATAGAAGAAAACATGGAAATCTTTAAAACTGTGGCTTTGGCTGTGATTTATTAATTATGATACCAAAACACAACAGAACCAAAGCAGATGTAATTGGACATTATCAAAATTTAAAATTATGGGGGTCAGTGAGATAGCTCAGAGGAGTAAAGCACCTGCTTAGGTAAGTTTAGGCAAGCACAGGGATCATGGTTCAATCCCTGACACCGCATGCCATGCCAGCCCCACCTCCAAGTGTGTTGAGCTGGCCAGAGTCCCAGCATAGTGGCGCACACCTGTAATCCCAGCACTGGAGAGGCTGAAAGCAGGAGGGTCACTATGAGTCTGAGCTACATAGTGAGACCCTGCAACAATCAAATGCATAAATAAAATAATATAAAATAAAATTTTTGTTCATCAAAGGACATTGTAAAGAAAGTGAAAAACCCAAAGAATAGGGTTTCAACTTATGTATCTAAGAGAGGTCTAGTACCTAGAATACTTAAATGTTACCCACATGGCAACCCATATTTAAAAATAGGCGAAAAGACTTGAACAGATATTTCTCCAGAGAAGATGGCCAACAAGCACATGAAAAGATGCCTGAGAATGCAAATTTTAAAAACTTATGTGAATTATCATTTTGTATTTACTAGGAAAACTGTCTTAACTATAAACAAGAAGAAAAAACAAGCACAAAAATCGTAGATAATAAGTGCTTGCATGAGTGTAGAAAAATTAAAATGCTTTTGCACTGTTGGTGGGAATGTGAAATGCTGTGGCCACTGTGGAAGGTGGTTTAATGGTTTCTCAAATAGTTACGCATAAAATTATTAAATAATAAAACAATTTTATTTCAGTTTACATGCACCAAAGACTGAAAACAAATCTTTGAGCAAAAATGTGCACACAATTCTGTATACAGCACTTTTCACAAGAGCCAAAATGTATAAGCCTGTAATTGTCCTACTAACATGTTTTGAAACAGTTTCATTGCTATCTTATCTTTTTTCTAATTAAAATTAATAAAACAAAATAAAAAGATAAAAAGAAAAAGGAGGAAATCATATATATGTATATATATATTTAAATGTATAATCCACGTATCCATCAACCTAATGATATAATAAAATGAACAGCATCCACACAATAGAATAGTATTCAACCATACAGAGGAACAAAATACTGAAAAGTCTACAACATGGATGAACTTTGAAAATATTATGCTAAGGGAAAGAAGCCAAGCAAAAAGCCACACATTGTCTGATCCCATTTGTATGAAATATTGGGAATAAGCAAATCCAAATAGACATAAGCAAATTAGTGTTGCCACGGTTTGTGAGAAGGAGGACGTAGGGGCTTACTGTTTGTTCAGTACAGAGTTCTCTTTTGGGTTGATAAAAGCTTTCTGAAGCTAAGTAGTGGTCATAGTTCACAATTCAACATTGTGAATGTACCTAGTGTTGCTGGAGTGTGCATTTTAAAATGGCCAAATGGTAAATAATAAAGAAAATTTGCCCAAAGGTCATACTGCTCATAGATGGTGGAGCCAAGTGTCAGACCAAGTTAGGTTGCTCTAATGTCAGCATTCATAAACCCACTTTGACTGCTATTTACTGAGTATCTTTTAGTGAATATGAAATAATTAACAATACTGAGTCTTCTAGAAAGTTGCCTTCTCTCCAATTATGTTTCTTAACTAATATTTTTATAAAGTTACCAACAAATATTGAAATCTTTTTATCAATTAAAAATCTCAAATTCTAACTTCTAAATTTTTTTTCACTCTTTCCCAATCCTTCTGTAATGATGAGAATGCTTTTGATTGCATGTGACAGTAGCTTAACTGAAAAGAGAAATATCATGGAAGGCTCACAAGCTGCAAGATGGGCAGGGATAATGGTGAATCTCTTGACTTAGTGATGTGGCTGTTATCCTTTTCTTTTTATCTACTATCTTTGCTTCTTATTCTGTGTTGGATTTATTCTCTGATGCTTTTATATTAGCTTCTAAACACAGTTACTAGCAGCAGGCTAATTTTTCAGCTTGTCCTTAGTCTCTTATCTCTTGTTTGAGAAAACCTAGCAAGGACTCGGATGGACCTAATTTGGCTACGTGTCTATCGCTGGTCCGACAGCTGTTGAGTGTGTATGTGTGTCCTGTATATGAGTGCTAATATTGGTAGCCCCTCCAGGAACCATCATATTGGGTGGATTTGGTTCAAAAGAACATAGGTGCTCTTCCTAAGAAAAGTCAGGCAAAGAACATTATAAAACCTCTCTACACTAAGATCATAAATCTATATCATACATAATGCCTTTGAGTAACTTGTGCCTTTGTAACTTAGCTATTTTGTCACTTTCTGTTACTATAAACTCTCAAAAGGTAAACAATTATTTGATTAACTGATTTGCATATTGCCTAAACAGGACTAAAGAAAAATCCTTTTCTTCATCCAGTTTTCCGTTCAGGATGTCATTTTCCCTTTACCCCATGCTGTAAAAGGCAAGCTTCCAGAACTTCCTTATCTCCCTTTCTTTTCGTTGTCCATCCTAATCATGCTTCTACATTCAGTGCTGTACTGAAACAGCACTTGTAACAGACTTCTAAATGTCAAATCTTATGCCCTTTTTCAGTTCTGGTCCTACATGACCTTCTTTTCAGATGTTCTTCCCTGTTGATATGCTGACAATTTTCTGTCCCTATTCACCACTGAACCTTGACCGTGATACTGGTTCCACTTCTGTCTCAGATTCAGACTCAGGTATCTCTAAGATTACTTGCTCTGATTTTTCTTTCAGCTGATCTGAAACTCCTGTCATGTCATGGTCACTCTCCTGTGCCCATTTTTTGGGCCGGGTCTTTGAATTTAGGAGATCTGATTTTTTTTTTTTTTCAGTTCTTTACATGTTCTAAATATTAGTCCATAGTCTGAGGGACAACTGGCTAAAAATTTTTTTCAACTCTGTGGGTTTTCTTTTCACTTTGTTGGTGATTTATTTTGCTGTAAAAGTGTTTAATAAAATGAGATCACAGTTGTTGATTCTTTGTAGTATTTCCCATAAGATTCAGGGTTTTGTTCATGAAGTCTCTGCCTACACCTATATCTTCAAGAGTTCTACCTATTCTCTCTTCCAGAAGATTTAGTGTTTCTCTTTTAATATTTATATTTTTGATCCATTTTAATTTTAGGTTAGTGCATGGTGAGAGATATGGGTCCTTTTTAGTCTTTGGTATGTGGAAAGCCAGTTTTCCCAGCAGCATTTATTAAAGAGACTATATTTTTTTCCAGTGAATGTGAATGGCCCCTTTATCAAAGCTAAGGTGACTAAGTATTGCTGGATCTATTCCTGTATGTTTCAATCTGTTCTAGTGAACTTCAGATAGGTTTCCAATGTAGATCATTTAGACCTGTTTTCAATGTAGATTTTAGGTCAGTGTAGATTGATTCCTAAGTATTTCTGTTTTGATGATGTTATTATGAAAGGTATTGTTTCCCTAATTTCTCCTCATGGCTTTGCTCATCTCCATAAATGTGTGGCCGCCAGTCTCAGTGAGTACCTCCTACATGTCTTCTTATAGACTATCTGCAAAGACTATAACATCGATATTCATTTCACTTTTAGTTCAAATCATACCTTAGTGTTAAACACAATTCAAGGGATTCAAACTACTGTTTTCAATCTCACTTCATTTTCAAGGTCAAGCTAAGAGGTACTTCCTTTAGGAAACCTTCCCAAAATCTAATGAATTGAATAAGCAATTGAGAACTTACAGCATATTAATTATACCACACTTATGCATTTCTGGAATATAAAGTTGTGTTTGTATCCACCATGATTTGAAAACTACATGAAAATGAAAACTAACCATTTTATCCATCTCTCTCCACCTGTTTGCTTGAGCTCTGATCTTGCAAACAGGAAAACAGCCAGAAACAGTTTTAATTGTGGCCTCTGAATTGAGCGAGGGCAGGTTGGGTAGAGGGGAGTTGATGCATCAAATAGATAGTTTTGAGACACACAGAAGAAGTGCTCTTTGACACAGCAGGGAGTAAGCTTGTTACTCATCTAGGTAGAATAATATAAATGAAAATACACATGGAAGCTAACCAAACTTAAACACATTTAGAGAGATGTACAATGTGTTACTAGGGCAGAATGGGACTGTGCTTTACCTTTCAAGCGTAGGTCACAGCTGACAATCGTCAGGAGTGTCCTGGCTTACACAAGCCACCTAGTCACCCACAGACTTGGCAACCATTCAATTATGCTGTTCAATTCAGATCACCAAGCTGGCTAATACATGGTTTCCACTTCATTGCAATCTCTGGAGACACAAACGCTTGTCCACACCCCAGAATGAATCCAAGCTGAGGTTCAGCACAATTAGTTATTTGTTTCCTCTAACATCTGAACCTTGTGAGATTCAGCCACCTCCTGGGAACCAGCCGTCTGCCAATGAGGCATGAATAAAACAGAGAAGGTTCCAGCTGGCATCACCTGCTGTGTTTTGCCTTATTTCTCAACACACATTTCTAGACTTCTGAAATCCCTCTCAAGAGGATGCATGCCACAATGGCTGGGCATTGAGACCTTGCTTCTCTTTCTGAATTTTTCATTTTTTGAATCTCAGCCTCACTCAGGTATTAGACAATGGATCTGGTTCTTGCCTGGCTCTGACCCTCACATTCCAACTGTTTCCTGGTAACCCCACAGATATTACTAATCTTCATATCATAAGATGTCTTTGCTTAAAATCTCATCTGTTAGTGCTGCAGAGCTTATGAAAGAGGGTTTTGATGCTCAATTGCCTAGAAGCAAAAATCCCTTTCAGCAAGTGTAAATGTTAGGTATCTTCAAATTTTAGCTTTCTTTTGTATTTGACTTTAAAAAATTCAGCAATAAACCTGTTCAGGTTCCAAAATTCAGCTTCCCTCTACTTGTGCTCCAGCTACATTTGCTGGAATCTACAAGCCAATCTGCCATTAGCCAGCCATGGCAGATGATGTGGTATCTCAAAGGCCTTGAAAGTGAGGGCTGGACCAAAGCAAAAGGGTGCTGTAAGCCATATTGCAGTGTGGAACTTTAAGAGTTAGAGTTTTTCCTTTATTTTATTTTTTTTCCATAATTTTATTGATAAACAAACAGCAATGAGACAGTTTTAAATCAAATTGGTAGGACAGTTTCAATAATTAACACTGCATACATTCTTCTTAGTGGTTAATTGCTGTACAAGAAGCTGACATGATATCCTATTTACAAACACCATTAGAACAAATCACTCTATTCATTAAGAGAATGTAACTATATATCTATCCTAACCATTTTGAATACATAGATACAAAATGGACATTCATCTATATACCCTTTTTTGTTAAGTTCTGTTATTTGAATATTATAGGTGTGGAGTTTTTCCTTTAGAAAGAGTGGCTTCACACTTCTGGCCTAGGGCATAAACTGCCACGCGCATCACTCCTCAGCCCATAGAAGTGAACAGAAAATGCAAAGGTCAGCAAAAGAGATCAAGTCTCCTTTCATTTCCTATTAAGAAATCAGTACTGTTCATATATAATAGATACACCCTCTTTCTCCTATGCTGTTGGATAGACAGGTGCTTGCTATACAATTCCTTCTTTTATTAGATATCAAAAGTGACTTCATGCCAAGTAAATAACAACGTATTTTAATATTTTCCTGTCTTGTTCAATTTTATTTCCATGGGAATATATTTTAGTTAAATTAAACAAATTTGGGAAATTCTCTGTTGGCTGATGGAGATTTGACAGCTATATTATTCTTATTAACAGCACATTTATAAAATTTTTCTTATATTGGGTTACTTCTTCAGGTTACATAACTCACGATATCCTCATTATTTACTAATCTTAACTTCAGAGGACACCTTTGCTTTGCTTTTTACTTTTTAAAATTTATTTATTTATTTGGTACAGGGTCACACTACACAGTTCTGACTGTAGTGATTCTCCTGTCTCAGCCACCCCAGTGCTGGGATTAAAGGCATACACCACAAAGCCTGGTTGCGGTGGCTGGCATGGCATGCCGGGGGGTTCCAGGCCAGGGCAGCACGTGGTACCAGGGGTCAAACTCAGGACCTGAGCTTGCCAGGCAGATGCTTATTATGCTCCCCAGCCTCGCTTTGCTTTCTTTTCATATGTTGGAGCAGCATGATATACAAAAATCAGTGACCCACACTTCTCACCTATATATAGCCATTTATTAAAGGAAGAATAGCCACCCTGATCTCCAGGGTAAGTTTATTGTTTACCCTTTAATGCTATGGGTTCATCTGCAATTAAAACAAATTTAAAGATATACATGCAACTAAAGTATATACTTTTCTTAATTAAGCTTTAACTGTAGTCTGTCATCTCCCGACGCAACTTTTAATTGTGTTTCCCTCACTTTGCTCTAAGATTCTCATTGTCTATTTTCATAATTGCATGTGAGAGTTTAACTGTTATTATGAGAGTTTTTTCCTGAAGCCTGTAGTATGAATTGCTTTAATAGTTCTTAGTATTTGGTAAATGATTGTATTCTTTACAATTTACTTTTCTTACATGTAATTCTTTCATGTGGGTTTTCTCAGCTCCAGCATTGACTTTCCTATTGAAAGACTCATGAACTTCATGACTTTTGCAGTATTTTAAAGGTTACTATTGGCTAACTAATGTTACTCCTTCTAATTTCATGTATCTGACATGAAATTAGAAGAGGGGAAGAGGTATGGGATTTGAGTTCAAGACTTAGCTTTGTAATTTATCTTTGTGCTTCAGTGTAGTATATAACCCCACAGAAATGTGGTCTTATCATCTGTAAAATATGTAATAACTTAGATCATACAATTATTATGAATGTGAAATAAAGTGTCTAAAGCAACCAACATGATACCTGTATATAGTACACAGTAAGTGTCCATTAAAATTTAATTCTCTGATCTTTCTCATACCGTCTTTTAAAGGGTCATCTGGTGTAGAGTTACTTGCACAAAACCCAATTATTACTGTCTAACCACTAGTTTGTTTGTAGGAAACGTTAAACCTTATTCTCAGAGTAATAATACTGGATTTTTTTGAGGAAGCTAGATAGAAAGTTACCTGAATTTATTAATGGAATTTGAGAGAATTGTTGGTTAAAAATTCATTTCTTAGTATTGATTTTGTTAAGGCACAGAAAATAAGAAAGATTCTAGACATTTGGAGTGAACAAATCTTCCAAATTTCCAAAGAAAAAGCAAAACTTGTACCTCATCCTCTACTTCATCAAATGATATTATAGCCAACTTGATATAAATTCTTGGGAAGATTCTAAAATTGGCAATTATGTTATGTAAGAGTTTAAAAAAAGAAAACTGATTGTTGATAGCTGGTGTAGTTTCATTAGGGCTGAGACATTTTCTTTTACTTTTCTTTTAAATTATTCTAAGCACTGTAATTCAGATCAATTTTGAATCTAACAAAATTCTCATGATATCATTGTGGATAGAATATTTAGAAAAGTGTTGTCTGATTATTGATTTTCCATTTTTATCTTTGTTCTCAGATTTTTGGCAGCTTTAGTAATACATGAAATTCAGTAATAAAAAATGAATTAGGGTGAAGGAAAAATAAGCTTAAAGAAAAAATAAGGTGAAACCATGAATATACAGTTGTCTTATAAAAATAGTGGGATATTCTGTTCTTTCCACATGCTGTACAGTTCCTAGAGGTACCTTACAAATTTTCCTGTAAGGTTCCTTACAGTCTCAGCAATGAGGAAACAATATAAATAAAATCTTCTATAAGAAATAAAAACAGTCCTCAGAGCAGAGAGAAGCTTCTGTTGGGTCCTGGTAAAGAGGACATATGTCACTTAGTAAACCATCTGCTCAGTACATCTTTACATGAAATGCACTGGTGAGTTCCAAGAATTGTTTCTTATGAAGTACCTTCATGTAGTCCAAAGCATTAAAGTGCAAAAAATTCCAACGGGCAGTTGAGATTTAGGGGTCTTGACAATGCCATTGAGATTTGTAACTCAGGGAAAGGTGAGATGGGACACTTTTACCATTACGCTCTAGTTTCAAAGCTGTTTGATCAAATTTCTTCAAAGATCATTGATTAGGGCCTAGGGAGATAGCTTAATGCTCTAAGTGCATGCCAGGCAAGTGCAAGGACCCAAGTTTGATCCCCAGTATTGCATGCTGTGCTGGCCCCAGACTGGGCGTGTTGAGCAGGTCACCAAAGCCAGGTGTGGTGGTGCATGCCTGTAATCCCAGGGCTGGGAAGCCTGAGACAGGAGGATCACTATGAATCTGAGCTATGTAGCAAGCCCCTGTACCACATAAATAAATAAACAAATAAATGAAAGCTCTCAGAGATCATTGATTAAATGATTGCTGTTTTGTTCACTATGCTCTGTCCTTGGATACCCAGAATTATTTATTGTCAACACTATGGTCATCTAAAACATTCCTCACATTTTGAGATAATGAAGATTTGGGAGGGAGAATAGATAATAAGTAAATCATCTAGATGCTTTACATATTGAGTTACATCTTATAAGGTACATTTTATAACTATAGATGTATAAGATAGTATATTTAGATGAAAAACAAATGCTTAAGTGATAGACCTGGAAATACCTTGAAAGCAAAGCATTACATGGGAAAACATCTGTGGAAAGATACCTGGTGCTCCCAAACTCAGATGGGGCATTCTTGTGCCACAGCCTCTAGGAAAGTGGGAGTGCATCTGTAGAAGTTTTATTTCCAGAATGTCACCATACTCTGACCTGACCAGTTCACATCTGGAACTTTAAATTGTTATGTCATTTTCCAAAAAGAAAAATTAATTCAAGGAAAATGTCTTGGATGCTAAGAAATGTAAAGGAAAATTAAAAGAAACTGAAGATGCTTATCCTGTGGATAAGAGAATAATTTTCTCCTGGGGTAATCTAGAAGGAAGATTGACTATATGGGTATATATTATTATTTTTTGGCAACTCATACAGAATTTTACTTAACAAAGTAATATGAATTTCACAGTATTTCTTGTAATACATGGTATTGTCTTACAACCAGCTATTCATATTACCAGATATTGGAAGAAGAAAAAACTGGAGCAATGTATAAGAAATTAAGAAAAGAAAAAGTGCAAACAATTGAAAAAAAGGAGACGAAGCTAATTAGAGCATTGACTGCTTCTTTCTATTTCCATTTTTTTCTTTTTAAAAATTTTTTAATTCTTTATTTTTTTGTCCTGTCAGAGGTGAATATTCTATTGGCATCTAAATACTATGTGTTTGAATTCAACTAAACATCTAATACTGTCCAGCAGTCTATAATATTAGTGGGTTATTCTCAGAAGTTATTGACTTGAGCCTTTTACAGCTCATCATATTAATATGGATTTACTTTATATACCTCATTTTTATACTTTTCTACTGGATGGTTAAGACCAAGATATAGCAAGACCTATATACCCAGAATTGTAACTTTTGTATCTGATAAGGTCAGCCAAGTACTCTCAGGATTTATCCTGTAGTATATGGGCATATATTAAAGAAAAAATTCTGATAATTAAGAATTCTCTGAAATATTAAAATGAGATTTTTATGAGTAGTAAGTTTCCCTGTCCCTAGGAGAATTAAAGGAGGCTTTAGCTATCAAGAGTATTTTAGAGAATAACTGGATAAGAGTGACACATTATTCTAGGTGACCTCCAAGTTCCTTTTCCAACTCAAAGATTTTATGCATCTCTATCTGATACAGCAAACATTTCAATAGTTTGAAAAACCCACAAGTTATTTAAGGAATAAAATCAATCTAGTCTCAGGCTATTGTTAGTGTCTCAGAAGCTCTGCCCCCAAATGACTAAGTTAAAATAACACAAGCAGAAGATGATGAATCATGTTGCTTTTCCTAATGGTCTCTAATGTACAAAGCCCCAGATTGCAGCTGCTACTCTGAGTGCCTGCATGGGCAGGGAGAACTCAATCATGCTAGGTACAGCGCTGCCATGTTCCCAGTTGGTAGCTTGTGTGTATGTGATTACCTAGTACGTAGTCTTTGCCAGCTGTTTTTAATTTCGTTAACATTAGTCATACTGATTTAAAACAACTACCCTCTTTTCACTTATTTCAGTGAGCACTGTTCTTTTTGGAGGTGTAAGACATTGCTTTTAAAAGTGAAAGCTTTTTATACTTAAGTTCATATAATGCGATTGTACGCATACATAATGCTCAGTGTCATTGTGTCAAGTGAGATAATTATTTAGGTTGTGCTCTCTAAGTTTTTTTGCATAAGGCCATTGAAATTTGCATAGGATAATGAATGTAGGGAAAAGAAAAATCTTCTCCATGGCCTTCATAAAGGAAGACTTTATTTTAGTAGGTAGGCAAACTTTTAGAATAATGTTTGGAAAGTGGGTAACCAGAGCAAACGATTGCCAACCACCTCTCCATGTTGCCAGTGTGAAGCATTTAGATGTGTGAGTTTTCTTATTTGGTTTTCCTGAGGCTTTAATGAGGCAAAAATCCTAAATTATACTGAATTGGTGTGAGGAATATAATTGTTCCTAGTCTGGAATAGGGATCTGGGTCACATACGGTAAGCAAGGTAAGCAAGGCCAGGAACTATAAAAAGAGGAAATTCTGGAGCTATTTATCCAATGGGAAGGAGATCCTGGAATCCCAAATCCAAAGTCTAAAGTCAGCATAGGAACCAATGGAGTTACTCAGACATCACTAACAGGAAAATAATCAAGGAAAGAATGTCCACACAGATTCTGCTAAAAAGGGGGTGGATCAAGGTTAGCTAGCTAGCTTTTTTATTTTGTGTATTGGCTGATTGATTGATTGATTGATTGATTGATTGATTTTGGTGCTGAGGACAGAACCCAGGGCTTGCAGCTTATTAGGCAAGCATTCCACCATTGAGCCAAATTCCTAACCCCTATTTTTACTTTTTAAAAAATTGTATTGCACATATTTGTAGTAAATGATTATTACATTCATCACACATATAACACACCTTAATTCTTTTTTTCCTTTTTTCACAATTGCTTTTATTATGTCCCACTGGAGCAGCTCAAAGACCTGGAACATTGGATAAGGCCAGAAGTTCCTGAGAAGCTTGTCTTAACAAATAGGTATATATTTCTTTGACGATTCGATCTGCTATTTATCTCTAAGAAATCTCCAGGAATACTGATTAAAAGAATATAATTCCCTTAGGCCTAAGAAATAGACTTGGCAACCAAATTCCTAATCCTAGTGCAAATTTGTCTGCTGAGATACCTGTGAAAATTTTGGTTCATCATCTCTCTGTTCTCAACAATGAATTCCATTGCCAAAAGACTGTGGAGGCTGCTCCCTCGCCTTTCTTTCTAAACAGTTCTGCAGTTCAGCAGTGCCCAGGTAGCTCCTGAAACATGCAGAGACAACTAAATTGCGTTGTTGTTGGTGAGTCCTTTCTCTGTCTTTTCACTTAGACATGGATAGAGCCCTCAATATTATCTTTTCTATACTCTAGGAAAGTCTTTGTATCTTTTTATAATCTGTGAAACTCTACATTCTCTCTCATTCTCAAAAGGCATACCACTGAACTAATCATAATACAATTCTGATTGAATACTTTTAAGTTATACTTACACATTTAATTTTAATGTCTTGTAATCTTATTTTACTTTTTATTAAACACTAATGAATGTTCTTGTTCTTTTTTGTGGAATTCTCTTACTTTTCTACATCATCAAAAATAAATTACTGGAATTCTTGAGGACATTTTCAAATGTATGTGTGGCTTATGTTCTAAATTGAGTCTGATTCTTTATACCTTTACCTATATAGAATTTACACACAAGAGCTTATGTCAGTATCATACATATACATCTTTTTCATTACAGGTACATGCACACAAATACTTATGTTTATGAAACTATATATATAGAACAAATATTTATTTTCAATAATGTATGCCAAATAATAAATAAAAGATAGGTATATGATTTCTGGGTTTATTTTTTGTATCAAATTAAAGTCTTTTCTCCTCAATACTGTCCACATTGTAATACTATAATATGCATAAAATTAGTTTGATTTTAAAGTTATCTACTTATGAAATTGATCAAACATTTTCTTTGACAAAACGTGAACATCATTATATTATACTATCTAGGTGTTCAGGCAGGTAATGTATCACTTAATTTTTATAACAACTTTGGAAGTAGGCATTCTTATTTTAATTTAACAGACAATTGTGATGAGGGTTGTCTGAGTCCACAAAGAAACCAGGATTTAGACCTAGTTCTCTAGACATCAGAAGTAATATTGACATTTTTTTCTGATCATAACTGAGTGTACCATAGGAAATGTGCATGGATGAGTAACTTTCATTGTTTCTAGATAGAAACTACATAGTCATCACTGAGATATTTCTTAAGCGTTACATCGCATCTGTAGATCACTTTGGATGTTATCAATATCTTTACAGTATCAAATTTTGTGACCCATAAACATAAGATACGTTTACATGTGCTACGTCTTTACATTTTTTTCATTAGTGTTAGGCAATTTTTATGTCTTTTACTACTTTTTAATTTCTAAATATTTTATGCCTTCTGATGTTTTTGTGAAATCAATTTTTGTAATTTTTTTAGATTGTTCATTGTTAGTACAAAAACGCAACTGAATTCTGTGTGTTCACTTTGTATCCCACTACACTGCTGAATTAATTCATTAGCTGTTGTTTTGATAAAATTTTGGGGTTTCCTACATGTAAGGTTGTCAGTTGCAA
>NW_004524797.1:2508245-2510427 GCF_000260255.1 Octodon degus | reverse complement strand
CAGGGTCTCGCTAGAGCCTCCTATGTAGCCTCCCCAGCGGTGGGAATACAAGTGTGAGCCACCACACATGGTTTTGGAGCACGTGTAGCATGTGGTACAAGGGATTGAACCTGGGTCCTTACACTTGCCAAACAGGCACTTAGACTGCTGAGCAATCTGCCTAGCCTCCACCCCCCGTAGGCCTTTAATATATGTTTTTTTTATGATAGTTAGGTAGTTTTCCTCATTCTTCATTAGTATTTTTTGTTATGAAAGGTTGTTCAGTTTTTATGCTTTTCTGCTTCATTTAAGGTAATAATGGGTGGTTTTCCCCATTATCTTAATTTAGCGTATTACATTTACTCATTTTCATAAGTTGAAATAGTCCTGGATTAAATGCTAAATGGCTATGGAATGTAGTCCTTTCAATATGTTCTTGACTTTGGCTTGCTATTATTTTGTTGATGAATTTTTCATATCAACATTTAGGGAAATAGTGCTTATTTAACTTTCCCTTTTTAGTTTCAAAGCACAGATTTTAATGTAGCAAGTGCTCACAAGGAATTGGTTGAGTCTATGGTGTTAATAGAATCAGAAAAGTTGAAGTATAATCAGAAAGTTACTATGGTGGCAAGAAAATCCAAAGTGTTAGTTGTCTCAATTCTGTACCAGATTCACAAAATGTCTGCACGAAAAGGAAGAATCAAATTTTATGTTCAACACTGACAGCTGCTCAGGACCCAAAAGCCAGGCAAAGCAAAAGGTAACACTAAAAATGAGAACTGAGGTATGTATGTGCCCCATTCAGAGAGTGAGTCGTCTGTCTTTCCTGCTGACAGTAGAATGCTCAAAACACATGAAGCAGATTGCAGTTGGTTACAGGTTCTTGCATGTGAACAATGAACCTTGACCTTGCCTAGAAAGAAACATAGAAGTAAACCTTATGTCACATCACATAGTAACATAAATTTAAGATGAGTGAATGATTAAAGTGGGGGAACAGTGCAGTCATTGTCTAGTACAATATTTGAGTAAATGTTTATGCAATGTGAGATGTGGAGAAAGCCTTCGTAAATATAATGTCCAAAAGAGAAGTCATATAGGTAAAATTCACAACATTCAAATAAATAAAAATTCGCAAAGTCTATTTCTCCTCAAGGGGGACTGTCCATTAGCTCAGTTGTTTAGCTGCCTGCGTGAGCAAAGCAGTAAGGCTTAGTGTTCTGTGGTTTGATCCTCACATCCTCATGCCTTACCCGACCTGCTCTTAAGGCATCCTGAGTGGGCTGAAAAAAAAAAAAAGCAAAATCCTTCTGAACTTTTGTCTGCATGTTGTACTATGAATAACTACTATGAAGACAATAATATGCAATGTATTAATTATTGAACCTGTCCTATTAATCGGTTTTGAAACTGTCTCTTTGCTATTTGTTTCTCAATAAAATTAATAAAAAAAATTTCCCCTCAAACGACACTAAAAAATGAAAACTCGAAAGAAAAACTTGGAAAATATTTGTAACATGTATGACAAAGAGATAAAATTATTAAATTGTAAAAGCATAAAATGAGCAAGTTATAAAAGAAGAAATATAAGCACATGAAAATATCTCATTTGATAATCAAGAGCTTCAAATAAAAACAAAGAGATGTGATTTTCTAACAATTAAAAGTATTGGAGAAAGCTTGGAAATAGGTTACACGCTGTTAGTTGAAATGTAAATTAGTACAACCATTATGGAAGCTAATCTAAAAATGTATATTAAAACTTAAAAAAATCTGTGTCACCTTTAACTTAATAATTACAGTAATGTACTACAAAGAAATAATTATATATTCAAAGAATTTGTTAGAAAGGTATTAATCAAAGAGATTTAAAATAGCTGAGGTATAAAAATGTTTAGAAATAAGAAATTGTTTAGATAAATTATCTTCTATTCATGTAATTGATGAATACATGTAATGGAATATTATGTTATCATTAAAATTACATTATGCTGAATACTGTTGGAAGTGGTTTTAGCTGAGATTGATGGTCATGCTTTAAGGTCACTGCTAGGCAGTAGGACTCTTTCCCTTTTGTTCTTCAAAATCAGCCATTCTTAGAGTTCTACATCATCTTTCACATGTCAAGATCACCACACATTACTAGTAATGTACACTTTCCTGTTCTTTTTTATTTTACAGAAAAAAATAAAACAAAGTT
>NW_004524797.1:2501561-2502715 GCF_000260255.1 Octodon degus | reverse complement strand
CTTGATCATTGTTGGTTTGAAGTTGAGACTGTCTGAGAATAGAATTGCTACTCCTGCTTTTTCCTGAGAAGCTGGGTCATGTAGTATTGTGTTCCATCCTTTGACTTACAGCCTAAGAATGTCTTTATGAGTTAAATGTGTTTCTTGTATACAGCATATTGTTGGATTTTGTTTCCTAATTCACTGTTCCAGTCTATTTCTCTTAATTCGGGGATTGAGCCCATTTACATTGATGTTTAGAATTGAGATGTATTGACTTATGGTTTCCATGTTATTTACCTGTTGTCATTTACTCCTTTTTCTCCTGTGTTTAATTGCTTGCCCTGTTTAGTTGGTTGCTTCTGATCTCATTCGTGGAGTTCTGATCATTTTGGTCCCTCTGTAGAACATCTTTTAGTACCCTGTGTAGAGTTGGCTTTGTCATCACGAAATTCTTTAGTTTTTCTTTGTCATGAAAGTATTTAACTTCTCCATCAAACTCGAAAGAGAGTTTTGCAGGGTGTAGTAGTCTGGGCTGGAATTTATTTTCATAGAGGACCCGAAGCACTCTGCTCCATGCTCTTCTTGCCTGCATGGTTTGTGAAGAGAAGTAGAAAGCTTGGTTTTGGGTTCTGAGGTTGCATTTTGTTACTTCTCATCATTTTCTGTAGCACTGTCTTCTGACCTTTGTTGTAGATCTTCGTTGTAGTTATAACCTTAGTATATACTAAAGTTCAGGTGCAGATCTACAAAGTCTGGGTTTATCCAGCTCTGCGTGGCTTGGGTATGGCTGCTGTGCTCAGCTCCTTCCCGCTGCTGCCCTTTAGGGTGAACCTGTTGTACCCCTCTAGCAAGATGTTCTGCTCCTGGACTAGCTGAGTGGTTCTATCCTCCACCCTCACTGTAGGGATTGCAGCTGCAGGGTTACACCCCAGACCTGTATGCTATTCCTGAGCTGAGTCTGTAGGGGACAAGGTGGAGTAGGGGTAGAGGCAGCTCTCCCACACACTCACTGTGTCTGGGCCTTGACGTTCCCAGAATGGGGGCAGAAATTCCTACTCATCAGGCGCGGTGGGGGAATTGCTGCGGAGTGGTGGGGGGTGTCCCAAGGGGGTGGAAGAGGGTCTGACCCACGTTGCGCCTGGGCTGATACCCGGAGCTGGTCCCACCGGTGC
>NW_004524797.1:2498823-2501364 GCF_000260255.1 Octodon degus | reverse complement strand
CATTTTTGGATGGGGGTCTTTGAATTTGGGGCTTCTGATTTTTAAAAATTATTTATATGTTGTTTTTTATTTTTTTATTTTTAAAAATGTATTTGGTACAGGGTCTGACTATGTAGATTGGACTCATACTGATTCTTCTGTTTTCAGCCTCCCAAGTGCTGGGATTATAGGCATGTGCCACCACACTCAGGCTCAATTACTGTCTCAGCACACCCCTGGGATTGAACCTGGCCACTGCACTCTGCCTAAGCAGGCACTTTAGTCTGCTGATTTATCTGGCTGGCCCTTATTTATACATTCTAGATATAAGTACTTTGTCTAAGGAGCAACTCATTAAACTTTTTTCCACTCTGTGCATTGTCTTTTCACTCTGTTGGTGATTTATTTTGTTATACAAAAGCTTTTTAATAAGATAAGCTTCTAGTTCTTGATTCTTTGTAGTATATTCCATGGAAGCTGGGTTTTCTTCATGAAATCTCTTCTTACACCTATGTCTGCAAGATTTCTGTTTTTTGTCTTCCAGTAGATTTAGTGTTTCTGTTGTAATATTTATATCTTTCATCCCTTTTGGCTTTAGTTTATATAATTTCCTTTTCCTTGGAATGTTTTCCTTACACTTACTCTGTTATTTGCATAGAAAATTTATGTGTGGTCTTTGCTGATGCCCGCTAAGGACTGCCCTGTCCTCATGTTCTTGAACTTATGTTTCTCTGTCTTCACATATTACTTTGGTGCTTTCTTATTGTCTATGGCTAGCAATGCCTTCTATATGTTTTTAACTCTCAAACGTTTATCTTGGACATCTCTCCAAGGCATAGACTAACATATTTTGCTATTTGTCCAGCTTTTTTTTTTGGGGGGGTGGTACACGGTCATTCTATGGAGCTCGGACTAGTAGCAAACCTCCAGTCATCGCCTCCCCAGCCCTGGGATTGCTGGTGTGCACCACTGTGCTGCGTTTTGGTGGCCAGCACCATGTGCCTGGGGTTCTGGGGTTCCTGCCACATGTGGTATGCCATAAGGGATCAGACCTAGGTCCTTGCTCTTGCCAGGCTGGTGCTTAGACTGCTGAGTTATCACCTCAGCTCCTATACAATTTTGCTTGAAGGCTTAACAAACTCTAATGTCTAAAGCTGAATTTCTAGTTCTAGAAATTACCGTCTCCATTGCAACCCCACTCATTCCACAAATCCTTTCTCAGCAAAATATACATCTACTTTTTCAGAGTAGATGTATACCATGGCCAAAATTTTTGGTCATTTTGACATTCTTGACTCTTCTCTTTTTCTCACACTTTATATAAAAATTATGACCATATCCCCTGAATTAGATCTCAAAATCTGTAGACTCTGACTCCCTCTTGCCACCAGGCTGCTGTCTGGGTTCAAGCCAATGTCTCTTGAATTTTTTCAGCCTTCTGATCTGTTTCCTGATTCTCTTCTTTTCCTTCTATAATCTACTTTAAAAACTCATATGATGTTACTCCTATGCTTAGTACCCAACAATGGATTGTACCTATTTCAAAGAAAAATTGAAAACTTTCAACGACATGCAAAGTCCTATGTGATCTTGCTCTCAGCTGCCTTTCTAACTTCATATTCAACTGTCTTTCTCCTTAGTCTCTCCCACCCATGCTGGTTTGTACATTGTACCTAGAATATGCCCAAATGCTTTCCAGCTTTAGGATCACTGCCTGGGATGCTTTTCTTCTACTGTTTATACCACTCACTCTTTCCCCTATTTCAAGTGTTTGCTCTGAATTCACTATTTGCTGAGCATTTTTCTCAACATGCTCTTTCAAATCGCAATCCTCCTGCATATCACTACGTATCCTCTTCCTTGATTTCTTTCCTCCATCACACTTATCATCATATAATATTCTTGACTAGATTTTATTCTCTATTTCCTCCAATAAGAAGAAAAGCTCCATGAAAAC
Source organism: Octodon degus (assembly GCF_000260255.1). Taxonomy (NCBI): domain Eukaryota; kingdom Metazoa; phylum Chordata; class Mammalia; order Rodentia; family Octodontidae; genus Octodon; species Octodon degus. The sequence goes on along the minus strand of NW_004524797.1, from coordinate 2,499,428 downwards.
AGATTTCCCCCCCTCTTTTGTCCACTGTTTTATCTCAAATGTCAAGTATGGTGGTTGGTACAAAATAGATACTCAGTAAATTTTTGTAGTTTAATGACTCTATAGATACTATATCTGAAGCTATGCCAATATATTGCCCTTGATGCTAAGATGATAAATAAATCCAGAGTCACCTGAAAACTTTTAAGTGTTCATGAGATGAATGAGTGCTATAATAAAACAAGATGCCTAGAGATAACAAGGGAAAGGTAAGATGAGACCTCCAAGGCTCAATTATGATGAGAGCTGTTCTTCTCTCTCTTCTGATTAGGTTTCTGTCATTTGACATGGGTTATGTCTTATTATGATGATGGAAGGAAGGATGCTTGAGTTAGGAGAAGACTGTATTATAGTGGGAGACTGTTCAAAAAATTGCCTTTACAGCTGGGTGGGAAACACTCATGGTGAAAGCATTATCTTATCAGGTAAATAAACATCCTAAGGTCATGTGTATCCTATCAGTTTCTAGCTTATTTAAATTATCCATTACTTCAAGACTTTTTGTAGGGTTTTTAAAAATTGTGCCAGGAAGTACAAGTTGCCATGAGAATATATTCACCATATAC
>NW_004524797.1:2496335-2498723 GCF_000260255.1 Octodon degus | reverse complement strand
ACAGCTCAACATAACAGCATGGCTTTACTTCTTATGCTTCGTTTTTATACTTTTCTGCTGAATGGTTAAGACCAAGGTAAAGCAAGACCTATGCAACAAGAGTTGTAGCTTTTGGGTCTGATAAGGTCAGTGAAATCCCCTCTGGACTTTTCCTGAGATCCTGTACCTCAGATTGTAGAAACTTTGTCCTTTTTATTTTAAAGAGAATAGAAAAATAATAGATAAGGCATTAGAAATGATACATAATTTTTTAAAAACATGATAGTCAACAGTAGATGTTATATTGCACACATTGCTGTCTTCAGTGTAGTTGCTCAGATGAGCTATAAGCATATAAAATTGATCAGAGTAAAAATTTTAAACATTAAATGCTACCCTCAAAACTGATTGAAACTAGTAGTACAATAATCTTAGCTTTTCTGTGTAAACATGAGTTTTTTCTCCTTCCTTTATAATGAACTAATAGAAATTAGTAGTATAACTATCAGCTGTCACATAAATGATAGTTTTCTTTTCCTTCCTTCTTTTCTCCTCTCCTTCATCCCAGTTTCTCTTTCCTTTTGAGCAGTTTCTTCTCCTTTCCCAGTATCTATTGTACATTTTGATTCTTATTTACTCTACCAGCATATTACACTAGGGACACAATGTGATTTTTACACATGTGAGTGATTTGTTTCACTTATGAGTAAGGTTTCAAGTTCCATCCATTTGCCTATAAAAGTCTCAAGTTTATCTTTCTTTATAGCTGAGTAGTACTCCATTGTATAAAAATACCACATCATTTTTTAATCCACTCTTCAGTTAATGGGCATTTGGGTTGTTTCCAAGATTTAGCTGTAACAAAGCACTGCTATAAACATGTGTGCACATATATTGCTGTGGTGTCATGTTTTTTTCATAAAAAATAACGTTAATGATCAATAAATAGGGCTGTATCAATTTAAGAAGCTTCTTCATAGCAAGAAAAACAATCTGTAGAATAAACAGACAATAGAATGAAAAAAATTCAGCTATTCCTCTAAGGGTAGACTATTATTTATTATTATATATAAAGAACTAAAAAAAATGAGACCCCCTCTAAAGTAAAAGTTCCAGAGCAACTAAAATGAGTAGACACCATTAGGGAAGAAAGAGGTGTCTAGTAAACACATTAACAGTCTTCAGTATTTATATCCATAAGAAAAACACAAATAAACCCTAAATTCTAAAATTTGATTTTACACTAAAAGGAACAACTACCATTAAAAAATCAAATAATATCAAATGCTGGGGAGGCAACAGGGGAAAAGGAAACTTCTATACTGTAGTTGGAAATATAAATTAACTACTGTAAAATCAATATAAAGATTCATCAAAATAAAATTAAATATTCCATTTGACTCAGCAGTCTCCCTTTGTAGGTGTATTCCCATAAGAGTTAAAGACATTTCACAAATTCTGATAAGTTGTGCTTGAATTTTCATTGAATTGTAGATATTGTTTAATTTCTTGTTTAATTTCATCTGTAACCCTTTGGTTTCTGAGGAGGGTATTATTTAATTTTCATGTGTTTATGGGATTTTTGTGGTTTCTTTTGTCATTTATTTCCAGTTCCATTGCACTGTGGACAGATAATATGTATGGGATAATTTCTGTTTTCTCGCATATACTTAAACATGACCTATGGACTAGCATGTGGTCTATTTTAGAAAATGACCCATATGCAGCTGAAAGAATGTCTATTCATGTGTAGTTGGGTGGAACAATCTGTATATGTCCACTAAGTCCATTTGCTCAAAGGTTGGGTTCAATTCTGCAATCTCTTTGCTAATTTTTTTGTCTGCTTGACATCTTTTTGAGACAAAGGGATGTTAAGGTCTCCTGGTAAGATTGTGATATGGTATATTAGATTTTTCATGTCTATTAGGATTTGTCTTATATAGTTGGGTGCTTCCATGTTTGGCATATACATATTTATGACTGTTACCTCTTCCTCTTGTATTTTTCCCCTAACCAGTATGTAGTGGCCTTCTTTATTTTGTTTGATCATTCTTGGTTTGAAGTTCAAATTGTCTGCAAACAGGATTGCTACCCCTGCTTTTTTCTGAGTATTGAAAAGTGTAGTATTGTTTTCCATCCTTTGACTTTCAGCCTATGAATTTATGAGTTAAGTGTGTTTCTTGTATACAGCACATTGTTTGATTTTGCTTCCTAATCCACTCTGCCAATCTATTTCCTTTAATTGGTGAATTGAGTCCATTTACATTGATAGTTATAACTGTGATTTATTGCCTTATGTTTGATATGTTATTATCCTGCCATTGATTACCTATTGTTCTCATGGGTTTAATTGTTGGCCCTATTGGGTGAGTTCTTTCCATTCTCATTCGTGGAGTTGTGGTCATTTTG
>NW_004524797.1:2480741-2496235 GCF_000260255.1 Octodon degus | reverse complement strand
GAATATTATAAAGTACTATGAAGTACTATGAAGGTAATAATCTTGTTTGTGGGAAAAATTGTGTTCTATCTTCTATTTATCTATGTTAATCTCCTAAGATAATGTGTGGAAGGTTTTCCTAACAGCTATTCATTTCTAAATGTTGGAGTTGTGCTTCTATTTCTTCTCATTTTGCTTACTTATTTCTTTAACTTCTAATTTTACATGGTTAATGTTCTTTGGCTTTATAATAAAAATGTGGATATGGTTTTTGGAGTCATGCAGCTGTCTGAGGGAATGAGATAGCTGGGCAATGATGATGGAGTCTCAATGTTGGCAATGACTCCAGTTATAAGTCCTCGATGTCCTTGCCAAGTGATTTCCTACACACTTATGGACCTCTACTTGCAGAGCTCCCATTACTTTCTGAGGCAGCCCAAGACTTCTCCTTAGATTCTGGGCTTTTACCATAGCCTTCTAGTTGTTTTTATTACTTCACTTTGTACTCTGCTCTTTGTACTGTTTTCAATGTCATGGTCCTCAAAAACCCAATTTGTGTCACAAAAAACACTTTAAGGAACATTTCATGACTTAGAATGCCCTCCATGTTGGTGAATCTACCGAATAGACCATTTAATCCATCTTCATGAAATGATTTCTTATATTTTAACCACTTCCTTTTCCTGGGCACTTTCACTGTGAGTTTTGTTTTTCTTAATGTTATTATATAAAATATTGTTTGAACTTCTTTTTCTTTTCCTTTTCTTTTGAGATAAATTCAGTATTCCTGGAAATTCTGAATGTCACGTAGAATATGTTGCTTTCCTTGCTCTGGATACATTACTTCTGACTAAAATTATCCTGTTTTGATGACTCCTCAAGAGTACAAAGAATAACAGATCATGTAATTTCTGATTCATATATTGTCCAGAGATATGACAATTGTTTCCATTATGATGCATATGTACAGCAAAATAGCTAGATACACACACACACACACACACACACACACACACACACACACACACAGAGCTTGGTCTACTGTGAGGGGAAAAGAAGATAAGGAAATAAAGAATAAAGAGGACTTGTGCTGTGACAATGTGGAGAAAAGCAAACTCTTGCACACTTTTGGTAAGAATATAAATTAGTATAGCCATTATGGAGAGAAGTATGGAGGATCCTCCAAACCCTAAAAATAGATGTACTGTATAATCCAGTTTTACCATTTCTGGGTATATAGCCAAAGAAATGAAATCAGTATATCAAAGAGATACCTGAACTCATGTTTATTGCAGTACTATGCATGATAGCTATAACAGGGAATCGACCAAATTAGTTGCCCATGAGTGGAGGAAGAAGTAAAGAAACTATGGCATATATGCTAAATAGACTATTATTTGATCATAAAAAGAATGAAATTCTATCATGAGAGGCAAAATAAATGGAGCTAGAGTGAAAGAAGCCAAAGACAAGTACTACATGTTCTCTCTCACATGTGGAAGCTTAAAAAAGTCCATCTTAAAGAACAATGATTATAAGAAGCTGAGAGAAAGGGATTAACAGAAGGTTGAATGACGGATACAAAACATGGTTAGGTAGAAAAGACAAGTTCTAGTGTTCTACAGCATGGTGTGGTGACTATAGCTCATAATAACTTATCATGCAGTTTATGAAGACCTAGAAGAGAAAAGCTTGAAGGCTCCAGATAAAAAGAAAAGTGAAGGACACAGATAGACTAATTACCCTGACTTGATCAACAAATACTATGTACATGTGTTAAAACACTACACTGTACCCATAAGTACATATGAAAATAACAATTATTAAAAGCAAAGAACATACCACATATCAATTCAACAATAATTTCTCCAATTAACTCTTCTCTGCCTCCTTCACTAGATCAATTTTTGATAATAAAATACTTTTTAAAGGAGAACTAGAGCTTAGGGATTAAAATATAGGAGAAAATGAAAGCTGTTTTGGTGCTAGAAGTATCACCCATATAAATAAAACACATAGTTCTTTAAACATTTTGTAGAGTATGTTTTAATAAAATCAAGCTATCTTCTATGGAAGAAATAATGTGGTATGCATTCTTGGTGAAAATGAAAATAATGAATAGAGAAGGAATTGAAGGTACAGAATTTTCCCTTTGAGGAAACACATTGTTTACATAAGTGTGACCTAAGACATTTGGGGAGCAGACACATTGTACCATAAAATGAACACAGATCAAGAGCCTCAGAGGCCCAGTAAATTAAAAGGTGATGAGAGTGTACTACTATTGCTATTATATGCAGTGAATATTTTGTGAATGCTTCTTCTCCGTACTAACCTCCATGGAAATATAAAGAAAGAAGTGAGATTCAAGATTAAACAGTTAAAGGAGTTTTAAAAGACTTGGACAGATGTTTATGACAGTGTTAAACTCAAAAAATGGCATACAAAATTACATAGTTGGTATGAATTCAGGTGTGTAAAAAGTTCCCAGAAGAAGATTAGGAGAAAATATGCTAAAATGCTAAAAATATGTCAATCATGTCAGGGTGGAATTATGTTGATTTCTCCCCGCTTCTTTCTCCTTTTATTTTCTATCATAAATGTATCAGCGTATTTTACAATCATTTAAGAATTAAATTAACTTTAGCTATTATTCTTCCATTCTTATCTTGCTGGATAGTAGAGACTTTACTCTGAATGTTGAGGTTCTTTACCTTTATTCTTTTTTTTTTTTTTTCATTTGTGTATTTAGTACAGGGTCTAACTATGCAGATTGGACTCATGGTGATCCTCCTGTTTTCAGCCTCCCCACCACTGGCATTACAGGTGTGTGCCACCACTCCTGGACTCTGTCACCAGCTCAGTGCACCCCAGCAGTAGGGCCAGTGTGGCATGAGTGACCAGGGATTGAGCTCTGGTCCCTGTGCTTGCCAAAGCAGGTGCTTAGTTTGCTGCACTATCTTGCTGGCCCACTTTTATAATAATTGATCATTGTGTTACATAGCTTTTTATTACTAAAAGAAAATGCATGAGATAACCAATTTATAAAAGAAAAGAGATATTCAACTCATGCTTTTGTAGATTCTAGTTTAAGATCATGTGACCCATTCTTTGGGGCTTTTGGTAGGGCAGTATATTTAGGTGAGAGTGGGTACTGGGGTGGACTGCCACTGCTTCATGAATCAGCTGACCCCTCCACATCTCCAAAACCAAATTGTCTCCCAGTGTCTCATCTTAGGCTTTAGGGAAATTGGAAAGCAAAATATTCAAGTATCACATTAGCAGCAGTCATGTCAGAAGGTATCCTAAATTATAGTGCTTTGAGCTGGGACCCAAAGAACCTGAGTACCTTCTGTTAGTTCAAGCAAGTTAATTTCTTTGTATTTTCTTTATATTTCTTTATTTATTATATAGGATTAATATAACCCTAAAATGTTGTAGAGGGGATTGTGTTTAATTAACTGCAATGTTTTCCGTAAATGTCAGGCTTTATTAATTAAAATACAGATTAGTTGAAACTATAGTAATAGAAGATAACCTGCAATCTAATAGCATTTATTTCACATTGTTGGGAGAATGAAAAGACTAGGGTGTCACATTCCCCTTTTAGTGCATGTCCCCAGTGACCAAAGCACTTCCTACCTGGCTCAGGCCTCCTGAAAGCTCCACCTACTCCCAAGTTTGTCAGCCTGGACATTGGGCCTCAAACACTGGGCCTTTGAAGACATTCACCATCCAGACTATAGTAAATATTGTGTCATCGGACCAGCCACTGTTCCTTAGATATCCTTGACTTTCATGGATTTGCACCTTTCCAGTTCTTTTACATCTTGTATTTTTATTTCTTCCTTTAAGATCTCTAACTTTATATTTCTAAGGCTTCTTCCCTATTCTTACCTCCCTTGAGCATGACTCTGGGTAGGCTAAGGGACCTGTTACTCCAGCAGCCTGCTTGGTTCCAGAATCATGGCACTTGAATCCTGGCCTCTCCAAGGAATATCAAGAACCAAGCTCCACTACTATAATCCATGCATTCTGGCCCTTCCATAGCAGAGCATTTCCCAAGATAACGTGAGGCAACAGGGCAAAGGGAAGGAGGTGGGGCTGCTTCAAATTCTTCTGAGCCTGTTTCCTCATCTGTAAAATTGCACCTAGGGTTAGGAGGAAACTTCAAAGAGGTAAAATATGTAAAGAACCCATCATGGTGCCCACATGCAACAGTTGTTCCAGGAATGTTCTTTCCCCTCTTTCCCCCTCCCTCCATTTCTGCCATCTTCCTGAATACAAGACTGATGATTTTCAGGGAATATTGTCTGTGCTTCTTACTATATACATCTATTAAAGAGCTAGTTAATTTATTTTGGTTGCCATCAAAGCAAAGGATTGTCTTCAAAATGTCTATTTATACCAACAGGATGGAGCACTGTATCGATCCACTAATTAGTAAAGTTCTAATATATTACTTTGATTTAGTCTCAGCACTTGGGAGATTCTTCTGTAGTTAACAGAGTGTCAGTGAATAAACAAATAAAATAAGTGGATTGTGTAGAATTAAAGCCAGAAAAAAGGATTATTGAAATTTCTTGGCTCCACTTTTGTGGGGTTTTTTCCTCATGCTATTTTAGCCATTTTTCTACCATTGGTGTAGTGTAAGGACAGAGAAGGTAGGCTTTTTATGTCCCAACAATGTACACTACAGTATCAAACAAAATTGTGATTTATCTTACTAGAGGAAAGAATACTTTTCCTTTCCCACTTTTATGACCCTTAATGTTAAAGTAAGAGGCAACACGTTAGAGTGGAGAGTGTTATAACTTGGACTTGCGTTCAGACTCTCTGAATGGGAAATAATTCCTTCTCTGTAGGACTAATGTGAGAGTTAAAATTGGTTGACATCTATGAAATATATTTTTAAGTGCTAAGAATATAAACCATTATTATCTCCTGAGTTGACATAAATCACCCAGAAATAGCCACCTCTAAACTTTCCTGATGTGTTTGCATATTTATTTTTTCCCCTTTGAGCAGTGTCATCATCAACAACAATAATAAATTTGTCTTTTAAAAAATTAGCAGCCAAAGAGCCTCAGCTACTATACCTTTTGTCAGTTAATTAAGGCAAGGCTGTCAATGTGGGTAAGCAATGGGTATGCAATAGCTGTTTATTGAATGAGTGATGAACGAAATAGATGTATGTCCTCCTATTGTAAAAATGCAATCATGGTGACTTTTTAATGGAGACAATCAAAATTCACTTGAAATTCTTGCAAAGGTTCTCTGAAGCTTTCATCAACTGGGCTGTAGTTCTCCTATAACTGTATGCAGCAAATGCTACTAGATATCATGTTTGTTTCTATTATTTTCAAATAATCTGTATTTTATAAGTAATAAAGTTTAACATTTATAGAATTCCTTGTAGTTCAGTAAACACATTCAACATCTCCTGTAACACTGTAAGGTTGTATTAATCCTATATTACAGACAAAGAAATAAACTGTAAAGAAATTAACTTGCTTAAGGTAATGTAGAATCTTGCTGTGAACTCAGGTCCTTTGGTCCAAGCCCAGGGCTCTCTGACCTAGGGCTCCTTCTGATATGGCTGCTGCTAATGTGATACTTGAATATTTTGTCTCTGAGTTTCCCTAGGGCCCAGTATGAGACACTAGGAGGCAATTTGGTTTTGAAGGTGCGGAGGGGGAAGCTGGCTGTTCTACAATTGCTTGCTGAGCCATCTGCTCTCTCTTCCTCTTCAGAAATGATGCATTTGTTACTGTGGGCTGCTTTTACTGAATATTTGGATTATGTCACTTTCTCTGTGTGTCACATGTGGGGCATTTGGTGACATGAAATACAGCCTACATTGGTTTCCCTACGTAATGCAATAGGTACACACACATGTGCTTTCATTTCAGCGTCTGAACATTTTAATGTCACTTAGATAAGTCACACATCCTTGTAACAATAGAAGACTTCATATTTTCAACTTTCCTTTCTGTGTAATACTCATTAGAAATTAAGGGAGAAGCCATCACAGTCACACATGTGGACAACAAAACAAACCACAGGAGTCTGCTAATTAGGTGAGACACTGCTCTAGAATGTCACTCAGTTTTGTCCCAGTAGCAACAATTGTGTATGCAGCTTTGACTTTTATTTTACAGTTTGGTACCCAAGCTCATTCATGTTTAGTAATAATTATCAACAATTATCCTGGAACAATTTATAAGTGAACTAGTGGTTAAAGGGCTTATGTGTGGGAAGGAGAATTAATTTTTATCACTGTAGAAATGGTTGATAAGATGATTAGGAAGCAAGATGTGGGTTAGTGCTGCTACTAATTTGCTTTGTGACCTTGGGGAAGTAATTTCACCTCTTTTGTTCCACTTATCCCCTCTATAAAATGATGAGTGCAAAAGATCCCTGGTAATTCTAGTTCTGTGGTTCTATGATTAATTGATTTTGTGGTATATAAAAATGGGAGATGACATGCAGAGGACATATTTTCTGGGAGTAGTTAAATGGTTCAAACAATCTTTTTTTCCTCTTTGTGAGTAGAAAGAAGAATTATAGAAGGGTTGTCAGGCTGTGCATATATTTATGAGTATGGAAAGAGTAGAGAGCTTAGTGTTTAAATAAAAGCCCTATATGAGGCAACAATTTGGCCAATCAAATATTGGGAAATATTATTTCTATAACTGTTTCTCAGATACTTAGGGTTTATTAGAGTATTTAGAATCCTCCAAAGTTGATGGGTGGTAGCTTACCTGACTGGACTTATTAATTGATTTATTCATTATTTAAATATGCAGTGAGTAATTACTCTGTACCAGTCACTGTGCTTAATTCCAGGGGGTTAAGGGTGGATTTAATTTGTTCTCTGAACTCAAAGGAGCTCCAGCCTCATGAGGAAGGAAGATCTGTAAACACAACACAAGTGCCATAACAATAAGAATGTATGAATTAACTCTTGGCAAGGAGGATGGAAAATAACCTGCTGGAAAAGTCTGATGAAGAGAAGACACAAAGTAAGTCTTAAAGGATAGGAAGATCATTTCTGGGGGCTGGGGAGATAGCTCCGTGGTCTAAGTCTCTGCCTGGCAAGCACAAAGACTCAGGTTTGATCCCTGGTACCGCTTGCTGCACCAGCTTGGAATCTGGGTGTGGTGGCACATGTCTGTAATACCAGTGCGGGAGAGGCTGAGACAGGAGGATCACTCTGAGTCTGAACTGCATAGTGAAAGAAGAAGAGGAAGAGGAAGAAGGAGAGGAAGAAGAAGATTATTTCTGGGTGAAAAGAGTGTGCAGTGGAGAAAATGCATAAAAGAACAGTATAAGCAGAGGGCACAGGAGGCAGGAAGACATAGACATGCAAAGTATGTGGCAGTAGCAAGCAGTGTACTATGGCTGGAGCATGCAGGAGATATAGGTTGATGCATCTGGAGAGAGAGTGCAGAATCCAGTTGATGCAAGTCTAAGGAACTCAAATTTCATTCTATTTCTGTCAGATGTCTTTAAGAACTTGTGTTGTATAAACAGCTTTGGGGACACCTGTGCTGCTTGATGACAGACCTTGACATATCCACTAAAATCTAGGTCAACAGAATGTGAACATGGGTTTGCTTTAGGTACTGAATTCATTTCTTAAGAGCTTGCCTTTAAGAAAACTGTTTAGTTGTTTACAATGTGTTCTTGCCAAAAAGAAGGATGGTGGTAGTAGGTAATTAGTGGTGTATAGCTGATGTGACTGGATATTAAGGAGTTTTGTTTCCATTAATGTAGAGTAATTAGAATAAGAAAAATCAGTGAAGAGAAAGGTTGGATCCTGGAAGAAGTCTCTACGCCAAAGAGCAAGCAGCAGCAGAGCTAACAGCTTAGCAGAGGGCTCCTGTATGGAAAATGTTAACTAATAATAACTTCACAGTGGATGTTTCCTTTTGAAGTCCAGAAGATATAGCTCTCTCTGGCTGGAAATACGCAAGAGAATGGGGTGAGAGTTCTTAATATTTTCACCCGTATTGGGAGGATTTTGTGATCTAGTCATGGTCACAACTATAGAAGTTGTAGATGCCTTCTGCCCAGCAGGAGAGTTGGATGTAGACTTGAGAGAGCATTATTACTGGTATTGAGCAATAAATTACAATTTTCTTGTATGTCTAAAATCCTGAGCATGAATTTTTGAGCTGTAGCAAAAGAATCCTTACTATTAGAGAAATTAGTACCAGGAAATCTTATACATCCTTCATATAATTTCCAGTGTCCAATATCTAAATTCTACTCTTTGAAAGTCACTTTTGAAAGAACATATAACAAGGATACAAATTTATGAGGAAGTTTTAAATCGCTGACACATACATCAATCTCTGAAAGTTTCTCTCTTGTTTTTTGATGAGTGTTTGTCTCCATGCTACTTAGAGAAAGGAACTGTCTTTGTTCTCTTCCTATCCTGTTGTCCTCTTCCCATCCTCTTCCTTTCAGATAACTGGAAGTGTTGAGGTCTTAAGGCTGCAGCCACAGATGAGTTTGTAGCTGAGAAGGCAGCCTTCTGACTGAGCTGGTGAGTGAAGCCATCTGGGATGATGGATGAGATCAGGGCCGAGGAGATGATAAGGGTTGATGAGATAGCTGTGGCCTGCGTACTCACAGGGGAGGGGTAACAGGTGATAGGGTATTAGGAAGCTTGTTTAATGGGGTCACGGCATAGAATTAATCAGGGTTTAGGAAGAACTAAATGTGCCAGTAGGGCTGGTGGAGTTAGAGTCCCATTCCTAGGATTTTGTAAATGAGTTAAATATAGCAGAAATATACAAATAATGTTGAAGATAATGGTAACCAAGTATTTTACCATTGAAGAAGAAATCTCAAACATGGGTAAAGAAAAAATCTGGACTGAGCCTAATGCTACTGGATTAGAATTGGAAATAATTGTATGATTTATGGCATCTATATGCAAATACATTCACACATATCTAGTTAAATACACTTAAATGACTGATTCAAGAGATCTGGCTGATCCTAGGATTGGGGAAGTAAAATACAAGATAAGCCTCAAACATTTCTTTCCTAGGAAGTTAAAAAATGATTGGGGATTAATGTTTCCAGAACTATGTTAAATAAGAGCAGTGACGGTGGACATCCTTGTCTTGTTCCTGATTTTAGAGTGAAGCCTTTTAGGTTTGGGTCATTTAGTATGATGCTGACTCTTGCTTTGTCATAGATAGCCTTTATCAGATTGAGATAAAGATTTTCTATTCCAACTTTTTGTAGGTTTTTTTTTTTAAATCATGAATGGTGTTAGACTTTTTTGAATAGTTTTTTTGTCATCTATTAAGATGGTCATATGATTTTTGTCTTTGGCTCTGTTGATATTGTGTGTTATAGTAATTAACTTGAATATCTTGAACCATCCCTGTGTGCCTGGAATGAATCTGACTTGGTCATGGTGAATAATCCTGTTGATTTGTTGCTTTCTATTTGCCAGTTCTCATCCAGAATTTTTGCATCTCTATCCATTAGGGAGATTGGGCTGTTCTTTTTTTGGTAGAGTCCTTGTCTGGTTTTGGTATCAGGATAATCCTTCTAGGGATGACTTTTGGAATACTGCTTTCTTTCGATTTCATTAGAGTTTCATCAGTAAGTGACATTAGATCTTCTCTAAATTTCTTGTAGAATTCAGTAATGAATCCATCAGGACCTGGGATTTACTTTATTGTTAAGGTTTTCTATTACATTTTTTATTTCATTAATGTATATTGGGTCCTTAAGAATTTTTATATCTTCTTGATTCAACTTTGGTAATTCATACATAATTAGGAATCTGTTCATTTCTTCTGTGTTTTCCATCTTATTAGAGCAAAGATTCTTGAAGTAGATACTTATGATCTTCAGGATTTCCACAGGATTTGTTGTGACTTTACCCTTTTCATTCTTTTTTTAAATTTTATTTAAAAAAATACAAAACAGTAAGAAAAACAAAAAGCATTGGAAACAATACAAAATGTCACTAGATAAAGTAACAGAAATTCAATGGTTGGCTGTATTGCATGATGTTATCTTCAAGTTAGTTATATAGGTTACCAGAGGCAAATGTGCAAAATTGTTTAAACAAACAAACAAACAACAGCAAAGTTATAAGAAATGAAAAAGCAAAAGGAATAAAAAAATTAAGCATTAATTGCTCCTTTCAAAAGATAAGCAGAGATCTGCACTACAATTACCCAAATAATCCTGTATATATATTTGTATCTTTTTTTCTTCCTTCCTTTGTCCTTTTTTATCCTAGTTTTATTTCCCATTGAACAAGTTCTTTCTCTTTCATAATATCTTTTGTACCTTTACTCTTTCAGGTTCTCACACTAGTGACACAATACAATGTTTGTACATGTGGTTCTGATTTATTTCACTTATGAATACAGTCTCTAGTTGAAGCCATTTATCTATAAAAGTCTCCAGTTTATCTTTTTTATAGCTAAGTAATACTCTATTGTGTAAAAATACCATATCTATTTTATCCATTCCTCAACTGATGGACATTTGGGTATTTCCAAGATTTAGCTATGGAAAATTATGCTGCTATAAACATGGGTGCACATATATTGCTGTGGTATGATTTCAGCTCTTTTGGAAAATATCTATGAAGGGAATAGAAGCTTGAATGGGAATTCCAATCCTATCTTTTTGAGGAATCTCTGTACTTGGTTCCATAGTAGTTATGGTTATACCAATCAGCACTCTAACCAACAGTGGAGAAGGCTTTTCTCCACAGCCTTTCCAGCATTTGTTATTGGTTGACATCTTGATAATAGCCATTCTTTCTGGCATAAAATGGTATCTCAGCATTGTTTTAATTTGCATCTCTTGAATGACCAATGATGTGGAACTTTTTTTTATGTATTTATTTGCCATTTGTATCTCTTCAATTGTAGAGTATATATTCATCTCAAATGCCCATTTTTGGATTGGGTCTTTGAATTTTTGAGACCTCATTCCTTTCAATTCTTTATATATTTTAGATAGGAGACCCACTTCATTTATTTATTTATTATTTTTTTAATGTATTTGGTACAAGGTCTCACTGAGAATCTCAGACTCCTAGTGATCCTCCTGTTTTCAGCCTCACCACATCTGAGATTACAGCCACATGCCACCATGCCCAGACTTGATTTCAGGCTCAGTGTGCCAGCTGGGGGGGGGCAGCATCGCATGTGTTGCCAGGGTTTAAACCTACAGCCCTGCACTTGTCTAAGCAGGCACTTAGTCTGCTGAGCTATATCGCTGACCTTTCCCTTTTCATTCTTAATTGCATGAATTTTAAACTTGTCTTTCTTTTTTTGATAGGATTACTATGGGTTTAACAACTATATTTAATCAGTCAAAAGACCAACACTTCAATTCATTGCTTCTTTGTATTGTTTTCTTGGTTGCAATTGCATTAATTTTTACTTTTATCTTTGTAATTTTCTCCCTCTTATGAGCTTTGGGTTTGATCTATTATTCTTTTTATAGAAGTTTGAGGTTGAACATCGTTCTTTTCTCCTGATACGAGAATTCATGGCTATAACTTTCCCTCTTAGGACTACTTCCATTGTGTCCCATAAGTTCTGGTATGTTGTATCAACATCATCATTTCATGGACATAAGGATAGGAAAGGAAGTAATTAAGTCATTATTATTTGCAGATGATATGATACTCTAGAGAGAAGACGCCAAAAACCCCCACCAAAATACCTCTAAATTTAATAACCAAATTCAGTAATGTAGCTGGATACAAAGTTGACACTCAGAAATCAATAGCCTTCTTGTACATGAGAAACAAACACACTGAGAGAAAAATTAGGAAACGAATACTTTACACAATAACATCAAGAAGTGAAAAACTTAGGAATTAATCTAACAAAGTGAGGAAAAGATCTCTACATTAAAAATTACAGTACTTGGAAAAGGACATCAAAGAGAAAATCAGAAAGTGGAAAGATATCCCTTGCTTATGGGTAGGAAAAAAACAGCATAATGAAAAGGGCCACACTCCAAATATTATTATACAGATTTAATACAGTCCAATTCAAAATACCATTAGCATAACTTACAGAACTAAAGGAAGCATTTCTAAAATTCATTTGGAATGAGAAGAGACCTAGAGGAACAAAAACAATCCTAGACAACAAAGGCAAGACACGGACATCACAATCTCTTATTTGAAATTATACTACAAAGCTACTGTGATAGAATCAGCATGATGTGGGCAAAAAACAAACCTAAAGGTCCATAGAACAGATTAGAAGATGCAGAAACAGATTCATATGCACTCAACTACCTTATCTTTGACAAAGGAGCCATGCACATTCACTGGACGAAAGGTAGCCTCTTCAATAAATGATGTTGGAAAACTGTTTTTCAAATGATACCAACTAAAACCAGGTCCATATCTGTCACCATGCCCTAAACTAAAGTCAAAATGGATCAAAGATAAAAATATTAAAACAGAAACACTAAATCTTTTGGAAGAAAGAATAGGCAAACTCTTGAAGAAATAGGTTTAGACAAAGACTTTCTGAACAAAACCCCGATCTCATGGGAAATACTACAAAGAATCAACAGCTGTGATTTCATTTTTACCAAAAGGCTTTTGCACAACAAGAAAAACTTACAAATGAAGTGAAAAGACAACCCACAGAGTGGGAAAAAATTTATCCAGTTGTCTCTCAGACAACTTAAGAGTATAAAAAGAATTCAAAAAAAAATTAAGAATCACAAATTTAAAGACCCAATCTGAAAATGGGCATTTGAAATAAATATATACTTCCCAGAGGAAGAAATATAAATGGAAGATAAATATATGAAAGAATGTTTAGCTTCACTGGTCATTTGAGAGGTGCAAATTGAACCAATGCTGAGGTTCTGTCTCACTTCGAAAAGAATGACTGTCATCAAATTAACCAGTAACAAATCTGGCAGGGCAGTGGAGTGAGAGGAATCACTCTTCACTGGGAGAGTAGACTGGTGAAAGTGTAGATGGCTGCAAATCAGTGCTGAGTTTCTCTAAGAAACTAGGATTAAAAACTCCATTTGACTGAGCTCTTCTCCTTGGTATCTTCCTGGAATAGTTGGAAGCATCATACCGCAGAGGTATATGTGCATTTGTGTTTATAGCAGCACAGTTTGTAGCAGCCAAATCTTGTAAACAACCCAAACTCCTATCTATCAAGGAAATGGAATGCAATGGAGTACTACTCAGCCATAAACTAAGACATTTGAAGATAAATAGATATACCTTGAGACCATACTCTTAAGTGAGATTGGACATGTCTGTGTAAATATCACACTGTTACTTTGGTGTGAGGTGCCAGAAGTGTAAATAAGCATCAAAGTATAAAAGGCATTGTGGAATAGGAAGAAAATATTCACAGAGGGGATCTAGGGAGGTAAGAGGGGAAAAGAGGGAAACAAAAAGAAAAAAATGATGAAAGAAGGATAAAATGGAAACAAAATTTTGTAAATAAGGAAGGGAAGAATAGTTAAAGGGAGGGGAGAGCATTGGGTTAAAAAAGAAGAATCAATTTAAGAAAAGAAATTAGTATATATTATATACAGGTACAAATTTCCTATGATGAATGTAATCATTAGGTGTATGTAAACTGCACCAACAAACTTAATAAGAATAATAAAATGAGGAATCCAAGGTATTTATCTAAATGAGTTCAAAACTTTACATCTACAGAAAAATGTGCTTAAAATGTGCTTCTATATAAGCAGATTTTGTCATAATTTCAAAAAAATGGAAAAAGCTAAGATATGTTTTTGTAAGTAAATGAATAAACAAACTGTATTACATCCATATAATGGAATATTATTCAGTAATGAAAAGAAATAGAGGAAACTGAAATGTATATTGCTAAGTAAAAGAAACCAGTCTGAGAAGTCTGCATACTCTAAGATTCCATCTATGTGATATTTTAAGAAGGTAAAATTGTAGAGGCAGTTAAAAGACCAGTAGTTTTTTTTTCAAAATTTTATTGATAAACAGCAATG
This sequence comes from Octodon degus, assembly GCF_000260255.1. Lineage (NCBI taxonomy): Eukaryota > Metazoa > Chordata > Mammalia > Rodentia > Octodontidae > Octodon > Octodon degus. Next base: position 2,482,231 of record NW_004524797.1, on the reverse strand, counting down.
AGACAGTTTCAAATCAAATCGGAAGTACAGTTTCAACAAATAACACACTGCATATATTCTTCTTAGTGGTTAATTGCTGTACAAGATGCGGACATGATATTCTATTTACAAACACCATTAGAACAAATCATTCTATTCATTAAGAGAATGCGACTATATATCTATCCTAACCACTTTGAATACACAGATACAAAATGGACATTCATCTGTATACCCTATTTTTTCGAAGTTCCGTTATTGAATATTATAGGTGTGTAAACTCAGCAAAATATTCAAAAAGAGTCCAGTAGCCCATAATAGCATTGGGTCTTCTGTTTAACTGGCAATGTCAGAAATTATTGACCTGAGTCCCCCACAGCTCAACATAACAGCATGACTTTACTTCCTATATTTCATCTTCATACTTTTCTACTGGATGGTTAAGACCAAGGTAAAGCAGGATCTGTGTAATAAGAGTTGTAGCTTTTTGGAAAAGACCAGTAGTTTTGAGGGGTTCATGGAGAGATGCAAATAAAGTGTGGGCTATGAATAATTACTACAAAGACCACAATATGCAATGTATTAATTATTGTAACTGTTCTACAAACCTGCCTTGAAACTGTCTCATTGCTACTTCTTTCTCAATAAAATTAATAATAAAAAAATAAAAGAAAAAAATAAGGTGTGGGAGTTTACTCTGGAACTGACTCCTACTTCATGGCAGGTTTAGAGATGAAGAAATCCATTGCATCGCCTGTCATATTTAAGAGTGATTAATCCAGAGTCATTTGAGGGAAATGGTTAATTATTTAATTATTCCATTGTTGTTACTGATTTCTTTCCTTTATGAGTAGTGGCACAGTAGTAGCTGCTAGTTGTTTTTTACTGCTCACTCATGTGGATTTGCCTTTGTATCATCAACGTTGTTGTGGTTCATTGTCTCTTCTCTACATGGTTCTAGGGATCAAGCCTCTAAAAGAAAGTTGGATATGAAGAAGATCCACAAATAATGTGCCAGCATATTGAAGACAGGCCTGAGCACCAAAATATAACCAAGTATAAGGACACACCGCATGGAGGAAGATTCTAAGCTACACAGTGAAAACAGAATTTTTCTACCCTGACTAATCTTCAACCAGAAGCGCAACAATAGAAATATGGAAAGTAAAGCGACATCATAGTTCTTGAAAGCCAATCTCATAGACATTGAGGAAGTTACAGGCAAAGAGCACAAAACCCAAAATGTCAAATGGTCACAGGGTTGGAAGAACTCGAAGAAGAAGCACATAAGCAATTTTGTAAGATTTTAGTGAACTTAAAATGAATTTCATTAAGCAGATAATGAATTGTACTAAAAAATGCTTGATGACCTTAAACATGAAACAAAGAATAAAATAATTGAGATAAATGTGACAATACAAGATGTGAATGACCAGTTTGGTAAAGAATTAGAAATGACTATTATGGGCTACTGGATTCTTTTAGAATATTTTGCTGAGTTTACACACCTA
>NW_004524797.1:2477967-2479612 GCF_000260255.1 Octodon degus | reverse complement strand
GGACTATATTGGAATATTTTGCTGAATTCACACATCTACAATATTTAAATGACAATAGAATACCCTCTCTGACAAAACTAAACAAAAAAAGGGGATACAAATGAAGGACCATTTTGTATTTGTATATTCAAAATAGGATAGATATACAGCTACTTTCTCTTAATTCAATGAATAAAAAGATTTGTTCCAATAATGTTTGTGGACAGGATATCCTGTCTGTGTCTTGTACTATGAATAATCACTAAGAGGACAACAATATGCAATGTATTAATTATTGAAACTGTCCTCCTACTCAGTTTTGAAACTGTCTCATTGCTATTTGTTTCTCAATAAAATTATTTTTTAAAAAAATGAAAAAACAAAAGAAAGCATTAGAAATGATTCAGAACTTCACCAAACAAAACAATAAGAATTCGACAGTGGTTCTCAGCACAAATCTTAAAGGCCAAGAGAGCTTGGAGCAAAGTTTTCAAGCCCTAAAAGAATGCAGTTGTTGGGGCTGGGGATTTGGCTGAGCAGTAGAACACTTGCCTAACAAGCTTCCTCAGTTGGGGCCTCAGCACCAAAACCAAATATAAACTTCTCCTAAAAAACAATTGAACCAAAATAAATAAAGCTCCAACACAAACAAACAAACAAACAAACAAAACACCAAAAAACAAACAAAAAAAAAACAATTTAACCAAAAAATACAATAAAATAAGAAAAAAGGCCAAAAACAAACAAGGCAAGGACTGGGAGGGATAGCTCGGCAGCATAAGTGCCTGCCTAGCAAGTGCAAGGTCCTGAGTTCGATCCCTGGTACCACATGCCTTGCTGGCTCCAGAACCCTGGGTGTGGTGAAGTGCTCCTATGATCCCAGTACTAGGGTGGCTGACACAAGAGAATCACTGTGAGTGTGAACTGCATAGTGAGACCCTGTATCAAAAAATAAAGAAAGAAAGAATGTAATTGTCAATCCAGAATTCCTCGTTCTGAAAAATTAGCCTTCAAAACGGACAAAGTAAAGACTTTGCATGACAAAGAAATCCTAAAGCAATCCATGGCCTCTAAACCAGGATTCCATGAAATACTCAAGGGAATCCTAGATAGAGATGGGGAAGCCACTACTATCAAAGAGCCTAAAGGAAAACACATGTAATGGTAGTAGTTACAAGGAAAAAGTCCCAGAGGAACCAGCACTGGAAAAGCAATGCAATGGTAACTTCGGAAACACCTTACAATAATAACTAAATTTCAGTGTTCTCATCTTCCCAGTAAAAGAAGCAGATTTGTGGAGTGGATAACAAACAAAATTAAACAAACTCCATATATTGCCTGCAGGGGAGGACACAGATCATCTAAAGGAGAGATAATAAACTAAAAAAGTGAAAATATGAAAATGTTCTTCCATGAAGTTGGAGGCCGAGAGATAGTAGGAGAAGCTATTTTATTTTCAGGCACAGGAGACCTCAAACCAAAGCTGGTCAGAAGAGACAAAGATGCTTCTGGATGGTTAACAACCTAAGTTTGCAGACCAAAATTAGAGAAAAAGGAGGGCTGCAAGGAAAGCCAACATTTTGGCCCCAGCCTTCCAAGGTCAATTAAGACTCAGGACATATGAGAACTTGTACTGTAACGTCACGTAACTCGGTAGTATCCCAAA
>NW_004524797.1:2470714-2477304 GCF_000260255.1 Octodon degus | reverse complement strand
GAAGAATGTATGTAATGTGTTAATTATTGAAACTGTCCTACCAATTTGGTTTGAAACGGTCTCATTGCTATTTGTTTCTCAATAAAATTATGGAAAAAATTAAAAAAAGAAGAGACAAAGATGGTCACTACATGCAATGCCTCTGGCTTTGTAACATTGGTATTGAGAACTTTCACAGCTATGAACAGACCTCACATTATAAACATCCTTAGATGCAAACTAATCATAGAAGTAACCCAGACACTGCCACAGCTTGCCGTTGTGTTCTTACTGTGTAATGTAATAATGTACAGTAGGGCAGTGTTCAATCAGAGCCAAGGATATCTGAAAACAAGAGGAAAAGCAATGGGCATGGGGAGGGAACTACTACTAAGTGTAAAGCAATGTACATTATATATTTGTGTCAAATGTGTATAGGACTCACATTGTTGGACTTAGGAACAAATTCAACTGATGAACATTCTGGAATAGAATTCATTTGTAAGTTGGGAATTTAAAGTACTGGTGAAAGGAAAAATTGAACAGGAAGAGGTAAATATCTATGCACTAAATATTGTCATACCCAACATCATAAAGCAAAAACCATGGAAGGAGGAGGGTGGAAGTGAGACCTAAAAAGAATTAAAATACGTTATACACATGTAACTACTTTCTATGATGAATATACTCATTTTCCACTGAAAACATGTACTAATAAAAAATTGAATTAAAAATAAAGTATGAAAATAAAACCACAGGACTTAAAAGGAGACATGGACACAAATACAATCATAGTGAGTCTTTTCAGTCACCAACATACAATTAGATAGGACAATCAGACAAAATGTTAACAAAAAAATCAGAGCTAAAGCACACTGTACAACAAATGGACCTATCAGGCATCCAGAGTATTTCATCCAACAACAATAGAAATATACATGTTTCTTCACAGCACACAGAACTTTTTTCAAAACTAATCATATCTTAGGCCATTAAAGCATGCCTATAGAAATATAAAAGAACTGAAATAATCCCCTGCATATTGTCAGATCATAGTGGAATGAAACTAGAAATCAACAGCAAAACAAACCACAGAAATTATACAAGCACATGTGGAATAAATAATATATTACTGACTAATCATCAGTAGATTACAGAAAAATGAGGGAAGAAATAAAAAGATTTCTAGAATCCAATGACAATGGCAGCTTAAAATGCCAATGGGACACAATGAAAGCAGTTCTAAGAGGGAAATTTAAAACTGTGAGTGCACACATTAAAAGAGTTGATTAAACCTCTATTAATAATGCAATGCTGTGTCTCAAGTTTCTAGAAAATCAAGAGCATTACAAATCTTAAATTAATTAAAGGAAAATAATTTTAAGAATCAATCAAAATTAATGAAATTGCAACAAAACATTAATGAATCAATGCGTTTTTTTAAAAGATAAACAAGATTGATAAACCCTTAGTAAAACTTAAACAAGCAAAAGCTGCCACATAAATACAATTAGAAATGATAAAGATGACACCTAAACCAACATTGCTGAAATCCATAGAATATAAGAAACTATTTCAAAAACATTCCCATAAATTAGAGATGCTAGAAGAAATGGAGAAATTTTTAGACACATATGAATTATCAAAGTCAAACCAAGAAGATATAGAAACTTGGAATAGACCAATAATGGACAACAAAATAGAGGCAGTAATAAAATTCAACCAACAAACTAAAGTGTGGAACCTGGTGAAGTCACCACTGAATTCTAAATAAACTTTAGAGAAGATCTAGTGCCAATATTCACTCCTCAAAGTAGTTAATGAAATTGAGAATTTCTGGAAGTTAGCATTACCCTGATATCAAAACAAGACAAAGACTTAAAAAAAGAAATCAACAGATCAATCTCTTTAATGAACCTAAACATAAAAATTCTTAAGAAACAGAATGCAATAAGACATTTAAAGCATACACCATTGCCAAGTTGACTATGTCCCAGTCAATGGTTTGGCAGAGGTAGGTCAATAAATATACTATATCATATAAACAGAAACAATGATTAAAATCATCTGGTCATTGCAGTAGATACAGAAAATCCTTTGTCAAAATTCAACATTCATTTTTGATAAAATCCCGATGAAAAACAAGTATAGAATATACCTTATCTTGTACAGATAAAAAGTATTTCTGACAAACTTGCTGTCGGTTTCACACTAAATAGGAGGAAAAACTCAAATTGAAAATTTTCCTTCAAAATCAGGAACAAGATAAGGGTTTACACTCTTTCTACTTCTCTTTCTTATAGTATATGAAGTATTAGCCAAGAGCAGTCAGGGAACAGAAAGAAAAAAATGAGATACTTGTTGGAAAATAGGAAGTCAAACCATCTTTACTCACATATAACGTGATCATTTACCTACCCCTAAGAAATTTCACCCCAAGACTCCTAGAAATAACAAATTTATAATAATAGATGGATAGAAAATTAACACATTAAAATCAATAACATTATTGTATACCAATAATGAACCCACTGAAAAGGATAGGAAAACAATTCTATTCACAATATCATGAAAAAAAAATACTTAGGAGTTAATCAAAGATGTGAAAGAACTCTATAAGGCAAGTATCGCACCCTGAAAAGAGACGGAAGATGATGTCAGAAAATGAAAAGATATGCCCTGTTCTGGGATAGGCGGTGCCAACAGTGTCAAAATGGTTATATTAGCAAAGCTTATATTTAGATTCAGTGCAGTCCCACTTAAAGTACTGACAGCATTCTTCACAGAACCATAAAAAAAAAATTCTTAAATTTATACGTAACTAGAATATAGACCCAGAAGAGCAAACACAATCCTTGGCAAAAAGAACAAATCAAGAGGCATTGCAATCTTGGATTTCAAGTTTTATTTATTTATTTATTTATTTGATAAAGGGTCTCGCTACCCAATTCAGACTTGCCGTGATCCTCATCCTCCCCAGAGCTGAGATTGCAGGTGAGTGCCACCAAACCTGGTTTCTGGGCCTGCCTGTTGAGCCCAGGGTTCTAGGGCTGGCTGAAGTGGGGGTTAAACCTGGGTCCTTGCACTTGCCAGGCAGGTGCTCAAACCCACCGAGCCATCTCCCCAGCCTCGAGTCATATTTCAAAGCTACAGTGATCAAAAAATTGTAGTTCTGGGATGAAAACAGAGGATGCAGCAACAATCCAGGCACACATAGACATTTGTTCTTTGACAAAGAGACTTAAAACTTGCTGCAGAAAGGATAGCCCCTTAGGGGCCGGAGAGATGGCTTGGTAGAATAAATGCTTGCCTAGCAAGCGCAAGGGCCTGAGTTCAATCCCCGGTTCTGAAGAAAAAAAAAAAAAAAAGGATAGCCTCTTGAACAAAGGTTGCTGCTAGAACTCGTTGTCCACATGCAGAAGGAATCTAGACCTATATATACTAAAATAAAAAGGGATCAAAACCTGGTGCCTTAGGGCTGGCGAAATATCTCAGCAGATTAAGCTCTTGCTTAGGCAAACTTAGGCATTGGGTTCGATCCCTGGCACCACATGGCACACCAGCTCTGCCACCTTGACGTGCTGAGCTAACCACTGAGGCCTGGCATGGTGGTGCATGCCTGTAATCCCAGCACTGGAGATGCTGAAACAGGAGGATCACTATAGTCTGAACTGCGTAGCAAGACCACGTATTAAATACATCAAAACACCAAAACAAACAAAACCTGGTGCTTTGTTTTTGTCTTTGTTCTTGTTATATCTTTTTTTTGTTTCCTCTTTAAAATAAAATTTTTAAAAAGACAGAAACACTTAATTGTTGGAAGATACAGTATGTAAAACTCTTGAAGATATAGATACAGCAGGGACTTTCTGAACAGAACTGCAACCATACAACAATACCAAATTCAATGGAAAAGATCACATAAAATGACTAATAAATTCATGAAAAATGTTCATTGTCATTGTTCACTCAGGAAATGAAAATTTAAAAAACACTGAGATTCCATCTCAATCTGGAAAGAGAAGTTATCATCAATAAATCAACCAGTATCAAAGGCTGATGGGGCTTGGGGAAAAATGAGCCCTTTTTCACTCTTGGTGGGGGTCTAGACTGGAGCAACCACTGTGGAAATCAGTGTGGAGATTCTTCAGAAAACTGGGATTAGAGGCTTCCTAGTCCCCTTCTGGGCATTTTCCCAGGAGAATTGAGAACAACACACTAGTGATACTTGTGCACGCATACTCATAGCAGCACCATGTGTAATAGCTAGCTCTTGAGAAAAACCCAATGCCCATCAGCTAAGGAATGGGTAAACGAGATGTGGCTTTCTTATACGATGGAGTTCTACTTAGCTCTAAGAAGGGTAAACTCAGGGACTTTGTAAGCAAGTAGATGCAACTTGAGACTAAACTCATAAGTGAAATACATCAGATTCCCACGTGTAAAGATCATATTGTCTCCCTAGTGGAAGAAATTAAAAGAGTAAATAAGATCCAAAAGGTACACTAGAAAGAAACTTCTCAAAAGGACAGAATAATGGGGCTGGGGGAAAGGAGATAAGAAGGCAGGCAGAAAAAAATATCGATATACATGTGCAAGATAGCCAAAATAACCATAGTAATTATTAGTTAATTGAAAGGACTGTTTGTGCTTATATTATTTGATCAACTTTGCATGCCTATATCTGATAAACTGAAAAACTACTTTGAAGGTAAAAATATGGGATACAATAACCTATTATTAATTTCCTATCATTTTGTTTTGAAATTCTGTAGCATTGTTTTTATTGATTAAAGATAAAAATTACATTAAATCAAATTAAATTAAAAAGCTTCTACACAACAAAGAAACCAATAGAATGAAGAGACAGCCTACAGATTGGGGAAAATTTTGCTACTTCTATGACAGGTCTAATATCTAGAAATCAAAAAATTTAGCCTTGTCCCAAATAAAAGACTCAATCAAAAATAGACAACTGAAATAAATAAATACTTATCAGAGGAAGAAGAAATACAAATAATCAATATATACATGATCAGCATTTTTGGCTATCAGAGAAATGAAAACCAAAGAGACACTGAGACTATATCTTACTCCAGAAAGAATACCTATTACCAGGAACTCAAAAAACTAATGCTGGCAAGGCTGTGTGGAAAACAGAACCTTTCTATATCGTTGGTGGGATTGTAAATTAGTACAATTTTTACATACTGTGAAAATCAGTATGAAGATTCCTTAAAAACCTAAAAATAGAAGTTCCATTTGACCCCTAGAAGTCTTCCCCTAAAGAGTTAGGGACATCTTACTACAGTGAAACATGAGTACCCAGGTTAATAGCAGAACAATTTACAACAGATAAATCTCAGAAATGGCCTATGTGTTCACCAAGTGATGAATGGAGAAAAGACCAACTGTGGTATTTGTACCCAAGGGTTACTACTCAGAAATAACAGAGGATAAATTTAAGCCATTTTTAGGAAAATGGATGGGTTTCAGACCAAGATTCTAAGTGATATAAATCAGACACTGAAGATTAAACATCACCTGGTTTCGCTATATGAGAAATCCAAGTTATAAATAATTTAAAGAGCAAAATAAAAGGTAAGAGGAAACAGGGAGGCAGACCTTTTGCAGATGAAAAAGAGGTCTCAGGATGGAGAGAAAAGGGGCCCAGAGCAAAAGATGGTACTGAGATATATACATGTACCAATTCCCTCTGATAAATATATTCATTATTATTATAAATATATACTAATAAAACTATATGAATAAATAAATGAAAAACTTTAAAACAAAACAAAAATGAAGCTTAAACAAAAGAAAATGGGACTTAAGAAACACACATACCACTGTGAAGGAACTTTCATCTAGGAAACTTATCAATCCGAGAAAAAAAGAAACAACCTCCTGAATAAAATAGAATCCCAAGAAGGATGTGATGTGCATGCCTGTAATTCCAGCTCTCTGAAAGGCTGAGGCATGAAGATCACAAGTTTCAGCCAAGACTAGGCTACTAGTGAGACCCTGACTCAAGATTTGGCTCTAGATGTTTCTCAGTGCAAAGTTCCTGAATTCAAATAACAGCTGGAAAAAACCACTATATAGTCCATATGGATTCAGTCAGTCAATCAATCAATCAATCAATCAATCAATCAATCAATGTAAAGTGGAAATAAAAAGCCTTTATTTAAATGGAATGTCAATAAATGTAGAAAAAAATCATGAAATTAAAATGTCACCTTCTTAGCATTTATTATAAACAAGAGGAGTGGAAGTTTTGTGTGCTATTGTACCATTGCCAGCCACTCTAAGAGGCAACATGGTAGTGTTTGGTGAGATTCTCACCCCTGGATATGAACTACTACAGATGCAAAATGGGATTATGTACACAAATGCAGAGAAACTGAAAGATAAACTTGATTCTCTTCCTGCAAGGATTGTATAAACAAAATCTAGTGAGTGGATACCGTGGAATGCTATGCAGTAATAAACAGCAATGAACTAAATATATACAATATATGTGTAGCTCTTACAGACATGAGGGGAAGAGAAGGGATGAAGAAGAAGGAAAGGGAAGAAGAAGAAAAGAAGAAGAAGAAGAAAAGAAGAAG
>NW_004524797.1:2465709-2470572 GCF_000260255.1 Octodon degus | reverse complement strand
AAGAAAGAAGAAGAAGAAGAAGAAGAAGAAGAAGAAGAAGAAGAAGAAGAAGAAGAAGAAGAAGAAGAAGAAGAAGAAGAAGAAGAAGAAAGAAAGAAGAAGAAGAAGAAAAGGGAAAAGGAAAGGAAAGAATGGAGTATGAGGGGAGAGAGGGGAAATACATAGTGCAGAATGAGAAATTGATAAACTGTTTTTCAACGTGGCCATAACAGTTTTCATTTCAGTAAGCAGGATTTCACTTCTTCCACATTTTCATTAATGCTCAATATCATTAGTTTATGTAACTTACCCATTCTTTTTTAAAAAATAATTTTATTGAGAAACAAATAGCAAAGAGAGTTTCAAAACTGATTGGTAGGAGAGCTTCAATATTAATACATTGCATATTGTTATCTTCTTAGTGGTTATTCATAGTACAAGGTGCTGACATGATATCCTGTCCAAACACTATTAGTACAAATCTTTCTTCTCATTGAATTAAGGGAAAGTAGCTGTATATCTATGCTAACTATTTTGTGTAAACAAATACAAAATGGTCTTTTATTTGTATCCCCTTTTTTGTTTAGTTTTGTCAGACAAAGGTATTCCATTGTCATTTAAATATTATATGTGCATGAATTCAGCAAAATATTCCAAAATAGTCCAGTAGTCTGTAATAGTAGTGGGTCATCCGCAGGACTGGCAATGTCAGAAGTTGTTGACCTGAGCCCTTTACAGCCCAGCATACCAACATGGCTTCACCCCTTATACCTCATTTTTACCATTCTGCTGAATGGTTAAGACCAAGATAAAGCAAGACCTATATAATAAGAAATGTAACTTTTGTATCTGATAGGCTCAGTCAAATCTCCTCAGGACTTATCTTGAAACCCTGTACCACATTTTTTAGATCTTTTGTCATTGTTAGCCATGTAGATGAGTCACGGCCATTGCTTGGCCAGTGTGCTCTCTGTGAAAGCCTGAAAGAATGTTTTCTCTCCATGTGACTCTCCTTAGGCACACTCTACATCATCGATCACATTCTGCTGTGGCCCCATAATCTCCTTGATAAAAAAATTTGGGACACAACTGAGAAACATGATGTTACAGTATAGGTTCTTCTATGTCCTGAGTCTTCACTGACCTTGAAAAGATAGGGCCAAAATGTTGGCTGTCCTTGCAGCCCTTCTTTTTCTCTAATTTTTGGCTGCAAACTTAGGTTGTTAACCCTTCAGAAGAGAAGCTTATTATTACCCTACAACATATGCAGTTGGGTTTAATCTATCTGTCTAAATATCAAACATTTTAGGCACAACATGGAACAGGTATTTTTCATCAAGTATTGATATGTTAAACTTTAAGTTCCTACAGAATATGAAGAAAAAAATAAAACTGAAAAAATATTTAAATATGAATAAAAAATTACAAAATTTTATACAAAAATTTAGAAATCTAACCATATATAGCATTGTAGCAGGACAGTCCTGTGACATTTTTTTTTCTTGTCTCTTTTTTTCATTTATATGGAATGGTATCTGAGCATGGTTTCAAATAGCTTTCCTAAAATGGTTATTGCATTAAGCATATTTTATGTGCCTATTAACCTTCTGTGTATCTTTTCAAAAATGTCCATTCAAATATTTTACCCACTATGAAATTTGGTTGGTTATCAAGTGGTTAACTCATTGTCTTCCTGAGACACCACGTAATTCAGGGTGGCCTTGAACTCACTTCGTAGCCCACGCTGACCTCAAACTCACAGCAATCCTTCTCCCTAAATCTCCAAGCGCTGGGATTACAGGCATTGGTCACCACACCTGGTGCTGGTTATTTATGTTCTTATTATTGAATTATGCACACTCTTTCTAGTAATTTAAAGTCTTGGTTCATATGTGGTGTTTGTGCAGCTATATATACTTATATATGCTGTCCATACTTATATTTATGCATTTCTTTTAAATATATATTCTTGTATTCTTAATACAAATACACCATAAATATAATCTTATTCTCTATATCATGTCCTTTCATGCTCTTAACAATGTCTTCTAAAGAACAGAAATTTTAAATTTTGATGAGATCTAAGTTATCCAACATCGTTTTAATTTTTATAGCTTCACAGTAAAACTTTAAATCAGGAAATGATTGTCTTCAGTATTTGTTCTTCTTTTCAAACTTGCTTTGGTTACTCTAGATCCTTTGCATTATTACACAAAATTTTAACTAGGTTATGAGTTTCTAGAAATAGTACTAGTATTTTGTTGGAATTGTACAAATCTATAGATCAATTTAGGAAGAATTAATGAGTGTTTCGACTCATACACAATGTGCCTCTCATTTATTCAGATTTTCTTTGGTTACTCTCAGTAATGTTTTACAGCTTTCAATATGCAAGTATTACCTATGTCTTAATTAATCTCTAAGAAATTATTTTAATTCAATGATATTTATATTTGCACTTCACATGTATAAATATATGCCACCTTATGGTTTGTGAATTTTGGATATTATTGAGTGGCTTTTGTATTCCTAGGTCACAAAGAAATTCTCAATCTTTATTCTGTTTGCATTATTATTTTACCATATACAAAAATGTCTTTAATCCACCTTGAGTTTTTTCCTTTGTGCTTGCTGTAAGGCAGTGTACCAACTTTATTTCTATCCACATAGTGATCCAGCTTCCAAAAACATCTAGACAGTTATCTCTCTCATGTCTTATAGTCCACTTTTATCACATACGGCATCTCCACATACCCATGGGTTAACTTCCGAGCCCTCCATGTCTTGGTGTTTACCTTTTTAAAAACTTAATTTTATTGGTACTCTGGATACATGTAAAATACATTCATCATAGGGAATTTGTGCTGGTACATCATACATCTTGATTCTTCCTTCCTCCGTTCTTTTTCCCTGCTTTGCCCCTTTTCCTCCTTATTTACAAAAGCTTTGTTTCCATTTTTTCCTTCTGTATTTTTTTTCTTTTCTCGTCCTTCTCCCAACCCCCTCCCTTGCTTGCCTTCCCACTCTCTTCCTACTTCCTGGTATCTATCGTCCATTTTGGTTCTTATTTATGCTTTCGGTTTCTCACAGAAGAGAAACACTGCAATATTTAACATGTGTCGATTTATTTCACTTAAAAGGATGGTCTCAAAGTACATGCATTTACCCAAAGCTTTCTCCAGTTTACTCTTCTTTATGTAAGTCCTCCATTTTGTCCTACTATTTGATCTTTACTAGAACTATGCTGTTTTACTTCTACATCTTTTCGTATCATAGTTGATCAAAAGAAAAAAAATCCGTTTCAAAGTTTTACAAGCTACTTGGGGATTTTTATAACTTCGTGCAAGGTTTAAATGATTTGTTTAAATGTTTAAAGATAGCTGAATTTTTTGCTTGTTATTGAACAATCTTCCCAAATTATGTATTTTCTAGTTTCAAAGTTTATGTTATTCCTCTGTGGTTAGAAAACATACTTACTATTTTTTCACTAATTTTAAGTGTGTTGAGACTTTTTTCAGGATCTAACACATGATCTATTCAAGAGAACATCCTATGTACATTTTATTTTTTTTTTTTTTATTTTTCCATGTGCATTTTAGAAGAATGTGTATTCTGTTGTTGTTGGCAGGGTGTTCTATGGATTTCTGGTGGGTCTGGCTGTTTAAAATGGTGTTGTCCGCCATTCTTATTTTTTTCTTAAAATCTTTTTTATTGTGACAAAATAACATAAAATTCCATCTTATGCCCTTTCCTTTTTGATCTTATGTCCAGTAATTGCATTAACAAAATAAGCTTTGAGTTCTCTAACTCATATTGGTGAATTAGTTCTCTACTAATACTGGCAAGCTGTCTATTTTTTCCTCAATAGTGTCAATTTTTGCTTTATGTATTTTATCATTGTGAGTGTGTCTATGTTCATACTTGTATGTCGACCTTTTTTCTACTAACCTTATTCTACTTAAGGTCTATGCTGTTCTGGTATTAGTATAGCCACTTCAGCTCAATTTTGGTTTCTGTTTATAAGGCATATCATTTTTTATCCTTTTCCTTTCAAACTGAGTTGTCTTTTTTAATATGAGAATATAATAATATTTTAGGTATTTATATTTTCGTAGCACTGCATGTTTGCAGTGATAGTGTTTACGTTCATCTTAGGGAGTAAGTACATGTACTTAATATATTCTGATTCTTTTTATTCCTGTACAGCTTTCTCCTTCTTCCTTCCTTCCATCTCTAGGTCCCCTACCCCCTTTCCTTTTTTAAAAGGTTTTCTTGTGACATGTAATGATTACATTCATTGTGGGTAGTTGGTGTTAGGACATATCTGAATTCTTTTTTATTTTCCTTTCCCCTTCCCCTCACTATCTCTTGGCCTCCTTTCCATTTGATAAAGGTCTATCACTCCGTTTTCTTTTATTTTTTATTCTCATCTTTATTTATACATTGAATTTCTCATATGAGATGAGGTAGTATTTAAGCTTGTGTGTCTGATTTATGTAATATTATGCTTTCCAGCTGCCCACATTTTTTTCTACAAATGACTTGTGCTTATCCTTCTTTATAGCAGAGTAGTATTCCATTATATATAGATACCACATTTTCTTTATTCACTCATTTGTTGATGGACATATAGGTTGCTGCTTCTAAGATTTAACTATCATGAATTATGGTGCTATAAACATTGATGTGCATCTCTCACTGTATGTAATGCTATGTCTTTAACTCTTTTGGGAAGATGCCTACTAGGATACACCATAAAGCAATTCCATATTTTAAAAGTAATCCTATTTATGTATGTCTTTTGAAGAGAGTGTTTAATCCATTTACATTAATGTAATTCATCATAAGGCAGGATTTATGACTGCTATTTTGTTATTTGTTACC
>NW_004524797.1:2438771-2465609 GCF_000260255.1 Octodon degus | reverse complement strand
TTTTTTACTTTTTTTTTTTTTTTGCTGAACCAGGGGCTGAACTCAGGCCCTTGTACTTGCCAGGCAAGTGCTTATTCCACTGAGCCATCTCCCCAGCCCTACCTGGACATTTCTTTAGATGCATATTATGAACGACTTTCTTAGCTGTTTGGAGGTTATAATTTCCATCTTAATCTATGATAATCTACACTATGTTACTTACCACTTTAATTTCAGTAGTATATAAAACAGTTATCCTCAAAGAAATTCTTGGGGATTCTTAGAAAGCTCTGAATCATGGTACAAAAATAAGCTTGCCATGAGGGCTGCCAAGGACATTGCTGAACGTAGCACAGCACAGAGATAGGTTCTGGGGCTGGGTTTTTGGACAGCTCCAAACCCTGTTGGCCATTTTAGTTCTCCTAGTAGTAGACTATTTTTCACAACTATTATGATTATGATGCTGTTGTTTTTAATAACTGTGATGGAGATGGGATGGAAATACGGGAATGACACAAGGGAAATACCACAAAATGTTGATGATGAGGCTCGGCCACTAATGCATTACCTTCAGGCTGTTGAAAACCTTTGGCCAATCTCTCTAGACTCCAGAAGCCGATTTTGACAGTTTCCCCCAAATCTTTGATGCTTTTGTGGAGAAATTTTCAGAGTATTTTGCCCCATTGTTTTAGCATCAGTCTCTTCCAAAAGTGTTTTAAAATTTATTGAAATCTTCATATTTTTTCCCTTCTAGCTATTTAGCATGGAAAATTTCAATGATAGGTTTCCTTTGAACTTGGAGAAGGAGGAAATACATATGATCGTGATGCATAATTTTGAAATATATTTTAATTTAGTGAGTTAATATTTCATTTAGAATTTTTGCATCTATATTTGCAGAGGTACTCAGCCAACACTTTCATTTCCTTGTTTTGATCTTACCCAGTTGGTAAAATTAGATTATATTAGTTTTAGAAACTAGCTTTATCTCATTTTTTATATTTTTGAAACAACTTGTGCAAAACAGAGATTATTCGTTCCTTGAAGGTTTGGCAAAATGCACCTGTACTGCACTGAGCAATGTTTTTGATGGGGGTTTATGTCAATTTCCTCAATTTTTTGGTGAAATTCAAGTGTAATCCTTGGGCCGGGGAGATGGCTCAGTAGAATAAATGCTTCCCTGGCAAGCACAAGGGCCTGAGTTCAATCCCCAGTTCCACAATAAAATAAAATAAAATAAAGAAAAAAATGTAAAAATTCTTACTCTTTTGCCATGTATCACTTTTTCTCTTCTTTTTAACGATTCTCTGACCTCTTACATGGAACCCTAGATTTTCACATGTGAATCAAACTTTCAGATAAACATTTCACACAAATATTTGAGCAATGCCATTTGTTTCATGAAGTATATTATTTCAGACAATTGACTTAATTTTTTTTTATTAGTACAGCTCTCAGTGCATTCTTACATTTCTTGTGGGTGTTGGTGCACATACGTAACATGTCTGTTTTGCTTGCTTTTATTTCCTTCCCCACTTTTTTCTCCTCCTCCATTTCCTGATTCTCTTCCCACCCAAGAAAGATCTGTGTCTCTACATCCTATTGCCTGTCTTTTATTTTGCACTTAATATATATTGTAGCTCTCTCGTGTAACAGGAAGCCTGTGTGTAACTTAGCATTGTGGTCTCAAGGTGCATCCACTGTCACACAGATAGCTCAAGTTTGTCTTTCTTTATGGCAGAGCACTACCCCATTGTGTCTGAATACCATGGGAATATAGGCTGCTTCCCAAATTTAGCTATTATGAATTGTGTTGCCATAAAGCTGGATATGCAGGTTTGATATGATATCTTTAAGTTTTTGGGGAAAATAGCTAGAAAGGGAATACCTAGGTCAAATGGAATTTCTATTTATAGCTTTTAGAGGAATCTCTATACTGATTTCCACAGTGGTTGTATAGTTTACATTCCTATGATGAAAAAGGCTTCTTTATCTCCAGTAGTGTCACCAGTATTTATTATTATTTGATTTTTTTTTCGATACCAGGAATCAAACTCAGGACGTTGCGAGTTTGATCAGGACCGAGGCAAGCACTCGTTCCACTGAGCTATCTCCCCAGCCCCTATTATTTGATTTCTTGATGATAGCCATTTTTCTGAGGTAAGATGGGATCTTAGTGTTGTTTAAATTTACATTTCTCTAATAGCAAGTGGTGCTAACCATTTCTTCAAGTATTTATTTGTCATTTGTATTTCTGAGCAGTGTCTATTCATTTCACATGCTCCTGTTTTGATTGGGTCTTTTATTTGGGGAAGGTTGTAAGAATGTCAGGCTTTCTCCTTTCTTCTTCACTATTTTTATGGGGTTTATATTATGTGTTTGTGTTCTTTGCTCATTTTTGAATGAGAAATTATCCATACAGTAGGTTTACAAAAACAAAAGGAAACCACATGGTCTCTCCTTCTTCTGCCTTCTATGTCAGATCCATTCTTGGGTCTGGAATTGTCTGCATGCAGTCCTGGGTTCTGTTCTTAGCATTTGTCCAGCATTGAGTTAGTGTGACTGTGATCACCAGAGGCAGAATTTACTCTCTTCCTTTTTTTTTTAATGCTGGGAATCAGTAGAGTAAATAACAAATTACCGGTCCCTGATGGACTGGGCCAGACTTCTTTGGTTTTTGTTTTGTTTGTTTGTGAGCTCCTTACAATTGTTTTCTTGGGGGGACGTCCATTGCAGTATATAACCTATATTTGTACATTATGCTTTTAATGAAAAATCCTTTTTTCCTTTAAAAAATCTTTTCCTAGAAATGGCTTCTTTAAATGAATGTGGATGAAGGAGAAGGTTCAAAGAAAAGTCATAAGAAAGGAATATCGTAATAGCAGAAGGGTGGCTTTTCAACAATCTGATTGATCCTGACCTTGGCTTCCTGAGCTAGAGATAAGACTGTAACGAGAGACAGGCACCTTCATATTTTATTTCATGTTGTTTAGACTTCTAAAAATTTGTTGCTGTGAAACAAAAGGAAGCCACCGGTCATTTCTGTCCACTCAGTTCACTGCTCTCGTAGACAAAACTTCTTGCAGCTCCGAGCAGCCAGCTTGTCTGCGTGGCACCGTTTTCGGAGTTGCTTTTAATTTTGGGCTTCTTTTCCTTGGTAATTCTACTGGGCTGCTGAAAGTAACTCCATCAGGGATTGCTAATTTGATTCCATTTAAAAAAGGAATTCCATTGCAAATGAATTTAAAAATAATTTTTCAAGTTTGGTCTGAAATAGTCGAGATTTACTTTGAGTTTGCTTTAATTTATCTATTAAGCCATGGAGGATTTTCACCTTTATAATATTTATACTTTCCTGTCTAGAATTTTTATTGACAATTTAACAAAATCTTACATTTTTAGTAGCATCTCTCTCTCTTTTTTTTTTTTTTTTTTTTTTTTACAGTTTCTAATGTTTTCTCAGTTGTACAGAATGCTAGTTTATGGTTTTAGGCAGATATCCCTTTGTACACACAGGAAAGATTCAATGGTATGTTAAGTTAAAATTAAATAATTTTCTGAGCCTGTGTATTCTGCTTGAAACTTACAAATAAATTCCAGGTTTTTAAACAAACTCTTTGGGCAGCTACTTAAATATCTTTTATTGTTTTGATGATTTTACTTAAATTGAAAATTCCTTCAATTTCTGTGACAAATCTTGTCTTTTTTTTTGGTTATGAGCTGAATTCTGTTTGTATTTTATTTAATATTTTTAGTATATATTAATAAGTGAAATTGACCTATAGCTTATTTTGTATTACATTTATCATGTTTCTAGAGTATATTTTCTTTATAATCTCACCATTTTTCTACCTTCAAAATGGCTAATATTGCATTGAGATTTTCATGATAATTTTAGATAACTTAATCTGTCAACTCATACTTCTGCTTTCTTCCATGTTATCTGCATTTCTTTTCATTTCCTTTCTCTAAAAAATCATTATTTATTTCACATAACTCAATTTCTATAACTTTGTATCACTCACTTCAATTTTGATGATATATTCTTTTTCATTTTACTTAACTTATTTATATTTTACTCTTGATTAATTTTTGTTATTTGTGTGTCTGTCCTTAGCAAGTCAGATCATTATTTTTCAATTATATGATTGTTTAATTTTCCAGAATTCTTATTTAATTTTTTTGTTTTTGTTAGTATTGTCTTTTTCTCATAAAAATTAATTTAGTCACAAATGCCTCCTAATAGTCTCTAACCTGATAGGCAGCATTTTATTGGATAATGGTGAACTAAGTGCTCTTGTATAAAACTGCATGTATTAATGTGCCAAGAATATTTAATATGAGTTCTATTTTCTTAAATTTTTAAGTCTGAATACAGTATTGTTAACTATAGGCACAATATCTAGCAAAGTATCTCTGAAATGTATTCATCTTTAATGACTGGGAATTTATATCTATTCAGCAACAACTTCCTACTCTTTCCTTCCTTAATTCCTGGTAATTATCATTATACTTTCTGTTTTTATGAGTTTGGCTATTTTTTTTTTTTAATCTTTTTTTGTGGCAGAACCAGGGATTGAACTCAGGCCCTTGCACTTGCCAGGGAAGCGCTTATTCTACTGAGCCGGCCATCTCCCCGGCCCCAAGTTTGGCTATTTTTTATATTTTATATGTAAGGAAGCATGTAGCATTTGCCCCTCTATGATGGGCTTTTTCACTTAGCATAATGTCCTCAACCTGAACCCATTATGTTGCACATGGCTGGATTTCCTTCCTTGTTAAGCTGAAGAGTAGTCCATTGCGTGTTTGTGCACTACATATTCTTCATGCCTTCAACTGTTGATAGACATTTACATAGTTTCTACATCTTGGCTATTATGACTAATGCTGTAGTAAATATAAGAATGAAAATATTTTTAAAGATCCTGATTGCAATTTCTTTGGATAAGTATCAAGAAGTAGAATAACTAGATCACATGGAAATTTTATTTTTAATTTATTTAAAGAGACTTCACATGCCTTTCTATAGTGGCTAAACAATTTTATCTTCCTACTAAGAGTGTATGATTTAGAATTACATGTTTTACTTCTGCTTGTTATCTTTTAGGGTTTAAAAAACTACCCATCCCAACAGCTATAAGGTAATATCTCGTTGTGTCTTGATTTACATTTCTCGTGATTAGGTGCTGTTAAGTTTCTTTTCATATACTTATTGGCCATTTATACAATTTCTTTGGAGAAATGTCTATTTAAATACTTTGCCTATTTCACCCCCACTCCACCAACCCGTACTGGAGATTGGACTCAGCCTTGCACCTGCTAGGCAATCTCTATATCACTGAGCTACATCTGAGCTACAATTGACTTTTCCTATTTATAAATTGGGTAATTTTTTGGATTTTGCTATCAATCTGTAGTTGTTTGTCTTAGTTGCTTTTCCTCTCTGGGACACAATACCCAACATGCATAACTTAAAGGAAAAGTTTTATTTTGACTCACAGTTTGCAAAGGTCTCAGCCCATATTCCAAGGCCTAAGAACTCCGAGGCCAGAGAGAATGGCTGAATATTATGGTGTTGGGAAGCAGTGACTCAAGGGAGCAGCCTGAAAGGCAGATATACCCTTCAGGGTCACATCCACGGTGACCCACCTATTCAACCACAACACACCTTCTAACAGTAAGTCAGTTATACTGTCCCCATAATCCAATCACCTTTCAAAAGCCCCATCTTGGAGTTCATGAGGCTTTAGGGGGGGACATCTAGATATAAACTATGACAGTGTTCTTTATATATTTTGACAATCAGCTTCTTATTAGATACATAGTGTGAAAGTATTACTCCTATTTCATAGGTTGCTTCTCCAATTTACTGACTGTTTCTCAGGTGAAGAAGTATTTGGTTTGAGGTAGTACCACTTGTCAATTTTAGCTTCTGCTCTCTGTGCATTTGGTCTTGCATCCAAGAAATCATTGCCAAGACCAACACCACAAAGTTTCCTCGTGTTTTCTCATTAGAGTTTTGCAATATCAGGTTTTGCATTTAAATCTATAATTCATTTTTAATTGATCTTTGTGTATGATACAAGAGTCCAATTTCATTTTTTATATATAGATAGCTAGTTTTCTGGTATCATTAGTAGAATAACTATCTTTTCTTTATTTTGTTTTCCTGTGTTCTTTTTCAAAGATGAATTGATCATACGTGCTTAAATTTATTCCTAAGCCGTATTTTGTTCTTTATATAGAATTTTTAAAAAGCCCTAACATTTATAAGAAATGACTCAAATGACCAAAATAATCTTGAAGAAGAATAATAAGCGTATACTTCCTGATTTCAAAATACATTACAAAGTTCTAGACAGACTGTACGAAAAGGCCATTCAAATCTTAAGAGGATTTGAATTGACTCTGTAGATTGCTGTGGAATATTGTCTCCCAACCATTGAACATAATATGTATTTCCATTCACTTGTATCTTCTTTAGTTCCTTTCATCAGTGTCTTATAGTCTTCATTATGTAAGTCTTTTTCTTTGATAAGTTGATTCTTAAGTATTTTCTTTCCGGGTGTTATTATAAAAGATTGTTCTTCATTTATTTTGGAGATAGTTGGTTGTTAGTGTGCACAAATGCAAATGAGTTTTGTAAATTTTATACCGTGCAACTTTACCAAATATATTTATTTTTAACACTTTTTTATGAAATTTGTAGGTTTCACAAATCATACCTGTAATATCATGTGATTTGCAAATAAAGGCCATTTTACTGGTTTAAGTGCATCTCTCCTCCAAAAATCACATTAAAATTTAATGGACATTCCAACACAGTTAAGAGGTAAGACCTTTATGATGTAATCAGGATATGAGGGCTAAGGTTTGTGGGTTGGGCTAATGCTACTACAAAACTGTGAGCTCCACCCCCTTTACTTTCCCTCTTTTTTCTTTTTACCCTTCAGCACTGATGCAGCAAGAAGTCCCTGGACACTAGCTGGGGCCTCATTATTGGATATCTCAGCCTTCAGAACCATGAGCCAGTACATTTGTTTTCCTAATCCATTTCCCAGATTTCTCAGATATTCTGTTATAGCAGAATAAAACCTACTAAGACAGCTTGTTTTATATCATTCAAAATATTCAGATGTCTTTATTTAGTTCTTTTATGATAAGATGCCTAACAATGATTTTCTAGGAGTTACTTTTGTAACATTTAATAGATGCATCAAATTTTTAGTATTATTTTTACGCTATCTTTTAAACTATTGTTTTGTAAATAGCATCTATAGATTCTTTTAAAAGAAATGTATATGGTTGCAGTACAAAATAGTTACATTCATTTTGAGGATCTGTATGTATATATCATACCTTGACAATTTTCATTCTATTACCTTCCCCTCCTCTTTTTCCAAGATCTCTTTCTCTATGTCTATGGAATCATTTAATATGTGATGTTCTTATGCACATTCTTTTTATTAATTTTCTGTTTATTATATTATTGTTAGAGGGTGTGGCATCAATATTTTTATTCATTTAGACTTCCTTTCCAGATTAGCATATTTAGTTTGCTATAAATATAGCTTGTCAGAGAACTTGATGTTTGTGTGATTTGGAAAACTGGGCTTTCTTCAACACATAGAGCGAATTATAGGATAAAGGTACATTTAGCTCTATCTAGATTACTAAGGTCAAGTTATTTTTAATTTACTATTAATATTAATGTATGAAAAACAAAATTATGAATATAGCACAGAAAGTTACATGGATGATAATGATTGGGGGCAAGCAATATTTTGCATATAAAGCACATTTATTAATTTTTTATTTCTCTACATTTTATAATTGACAAAGCTTTATTAGAGATATTTTCACTCAAACCACATTAGAGCCTATGAAACAAGTAAGTAAAATGTGATGCTAATCCATTTACTATGAGAGAAAATTAAGGCTCATCAAGTAAATGCTATCTTCAAGTCTTCATTAGGTTGCTGGAATATATGGAATAATTCAAGCCTCTTGCCTCCTAGTCATATGTTCATTGCACAGTGTCACAATACTCTAAATCAATTCTAAATTGAAACACTTCAATGTGGAGTCTTTTCTAGTCACTGGCTACATATGAAATATAATTTTAATAACATATGCTTATTTCCAGAGAAAGGATTTTATCTTCATCCTATGCCAATGTTATTTTAATGTGTGACATTACATAGCAGGCTGCATACTCTTGCATGAAAAAAATTTGGGAGAAATGTTTGCATGGATCTATTTTTGTAGATCCATTCTAATTTAAGGAATCATGAAGATTAAAATCCTATACTTCAGAACAAATTAGAATAAAATTTTTGTTGCATCTTGACTCTTACCTCTTTTGAAGCCAATGTAATTCTCATAGGAAGTCTAGGGAAATTTGAAGTTTCCATTGTGAGTTTCATGAGCAAAGTCATGGGACAGGTGGGTTGTAGAAGCTTCCACCTTTTTCTCTCATCTTCACTCTTCTAAAGAACCCATCACTGGAACTTCTCAGACATGAGGTATGCTGGGACAGTTGTAGTAACAATAATACCTTTTCTCTACTTAGTACCTGAAAATTTACAAAACCATAAATTCCTGTGAAAAAGATAAACCCAGGTTTATTAACCCTATTTTACAGATAAAGACTATACTCAGGACTACACACAGACTAGACCTTAGGCCCAAATTCACATCCTTTGGTTCACTGTTTAGGACCATTTCTGCCCCTCCCCCTTTTTTGCATGAGGAAGATCATTTTGAGACTCAGAAATGCTAGATTTAAACTGTTCTGGTGGTGACAACAAAATCATGGAATGGTTTGCAGTGCTGAAAAACAGAAGAAAACATTTCATAAGATGTTGTGAAATACCTCAGAATGAAAATGTAAGAGGTAACCTACCAAAAAGTATACAATTAAATGGAGAGACTTGAAAACAAAAATGGAAACATTTGTGTGACTTCATTAACATTATCTTGATAGTAAATGGTACATTTTTCTTGGTTAATGCAGTATCTTTAGGTATTTTTTTTCAAGCAAATATGCCTGTATGTCAAAACATATGTACACACAGTCAGATATGCATCTGCCCAAAGTATTAAAACTTGTTTTTCTAATGATTACCCAGCAACCCAAGAGAGTCAGAACTTCTGAAACAGAGTCAGACTACTGGTCTCCCAGGCCATGGCCACAGGCAACAAGAACACAAAGACTGGCTTCCAGGGTGTTAGAAAAAAATCCATCCAGTTCCATGCCCAGGCAATAAATCAGATTGTATTTAACTTTGTTTCTGTGAGGGTAAGATACTTTGCAAGGGAATTTTTCTCACTTCTGAATGCAGTCCCAATGCTGTAGTTAAGTCTTTTCTTTTTTCTTTCTAAACTCATTGTGATCCTTAACAGCTTAGCTGTGTGCTTTTAAAAATATGTATGCTTAGTGACATTCCACTTTGGAATAAGAAATGGTACAGAGGAGGAGCTGCCTTTGAAGTCTTAGTTAAAGCAGTGAGTGAAGACCAAGCCAGGGATGTCTGCTTGTTGTCGTCATCCTGCCATTGAATTAGATGCTGCTACACTCTTCTTTGGGCAGCAAGTCCATGAGATCATTCATGTGGCCATTCTGATAGCTACTCAGGTGTAGCTATCAACAGTGGTGGGGTCAACAGTGGTGCTCTATTCTCGGTCTCCATACTAGAACAAACAGACACCATCAGGAAGAAGTGTTTGGGAATGACAAGTGTAAGAGAAGGCAAATCTCTATAGAGGCAGTAAGATGGGCTTAAATGATACAAAGAGAAAACCAAGTAGATCACATCCCAAAGATGGAGACAGAAGAGTGTGACAGAAGCCCTGTGTAAGACCAGACAGCCAGTAAGAGGACCCCTGAAGAGTTTTCTGAGAGTGAGGTGGTTTAACCCTCCTCTCATATTAGGATTGATCTAGTCTATGTCACAGGGTTCAGAAGAAAAAGTAAGGTGAGCCACAGGTGTGAACTACATAGTAGTTCTTTTTTTCCCATAATTTTATTGAGAAACAAATAGCAATGAGACAGTTTCAAACCAAATTGGTAGGACAGATTCAATAATTAACACATTGCATACATTCTTCCTAGTGGTTAATTGCTGTACAAGATGCAGATATGATATCCTATTCACAAACACCATTAGAACAAATCCCTCTATTCATTAAGAGAATGTAACTATATATCTATTCCAACCACTTTGAATACACAGATACAAAATGGATATTCATCTGTATCCCCTTTTTTTGTTAAGTTCCATTATTTGAATATTATAGGTGTGTTAACTCAGCAAAATATTCTAAAAGAATCCAGTAATGCATAATAGTATTGGGTCTTCCACTTCACTGGCAATGTCAGAAATTGTTAACCTGAGTCCCCTACAGCTCAACATAACAGCATGGCTTTACTTCTTATACTTTGTTTTTATATTTTTCTGCTGGATGGTTAAGACCAAGGTAAAGCAGGACCTGTGCAACAAGAGTTGTAGCTTTTGGGTCTGATAAGGTCAGTGAAATCCCCTCAGGATTTATCCTGAGATCCTGTACCTCAGGTTGTAGAACCTTTGTCAGTGTCAGCCATGTGGATGAGTCACGGCCATTGCTTGGCCAATGTGCTCTCTGTGAAAGCCTGAGAGAATATTTTCTCCCCATGTGACTCTCCTTAGGCACACTCTACAACATTGATCACTTTCCTTTTTGGCCCCATAATCTCCTTGATCAGAAAATTTGGTACACTACCGAGTTACATGACGTTACAGCACAAGTTCTCATATGTCCTGAGTTTTAATTGACCTTGGAAGGCTAGGGCCAAAATGTTGGCTTTCCTTGTGGTCCTCCTTTTTCTCTATTTTTGGTCTGCAAACTTAGGTTGTTAACCCTCCAGAGTAGTTCTCAATTTTTTAGTAATAAGATTTTTTAAAGAGGCAAAAAAAGAAAAACAGATAAAAGTAATTTTAGTAAAACATTTTATTTAACCCAATGTAAACAAAATATTTCAACCTGTGATCAAGAAAATATTTGCTGTATTTTAAATTCTTTTTCATGTTAAATCTCTGAAATCTGGGTTTATTTTAACACAGCATGTCTCAATTCAGACTAACCACGTCTAAGCACTCCGTAGTCCTCTATGTCAATGGATACCATATTGGGCAGCCCAGGTGCAGAGCCAAAGAAGCAAGGCTGAGTGAGGGGATGGGAATCCAGCAGCTTTTGCTGTGAGCATGAACAACTTGAGCAATGGAAAACAGTAGCACAAAGCCTTCGATCTGCTATTTTCCAAAAGCACATCCTTTTTTTCTTATAAGAAAGCAAATTTATTTTTTTTTTAAAGAACAATGACCACCATTCTTCCACCCTGAATCTCATGTTGACTCACTGGGGATGGCACTAAGACCTCCAGAATGCCTGCAGGGGCTCTCTCCATGTGGGCCATTCATGGATCCTAGGGACTCAGCCACTGCGATTGCCAAGTTATCACTGGTACCAGCTCATAAAACATATCCTTCAGAGTTTTAATTTCCTACTATGTCCTTGGTATGCTCAGAAACATTTCCTCTTGGATAATAAAAACAATAACATTTATTGTTTCCTTATTGCCCATTGGAACATCTTAATTCCTCATTGTTACATTTGAGGTCCTTCTTTACATTGACTTAACACGTACCAGTGGCTTATTCTTCTGCTCTCTCACATTGGCGATGCAGCCATCTAGGCTTTTTAAATACAGCAGCAGCCTTCTTTTGTGACATGTTTAGTTTCCCAGTTCATTGAAATAAGTCATTGAAATTATAAAACTGCAAAAATCATATATATAATAAAAACATATATATATATATATATATATATAACAGTCATATGTTTTTAAGCTCAAACATGTTACTGTATAATCAAATAGGGAACGGAGAAGTTTGTGCTTTGAGGTATGGATCATCTGATTGAAGCTCATAACATTTCTTGCATAAACCTAACCAATAATGTGTGGTACACATAAACATACTCGAGACACAGTCTCATTATAGATACTTCTATGTTTTCACTTATTCCAACTATTGACATTTTTCTTGCTCACATCTATATTGTCAACAAAATTTTCTAGCACTGTACAATCAAAGAGTCTCTCCAAACTATTCCACTTAATTTGCATGGAAACGACTATACTTTCTGTAGCCCGATTGGTTTGCATTCTATTTAATTAAATTATATGTATCAGTGACAAATACAACTGGCCTAAATGGGTTTGGCAAAGCGAGAGCTGGCGCCTGAGAAGCACTGGACCTATCTGGCAGGAGTAGATGTGAGCAGCTGCCCTAGAGCAGCCCACTGGCCCAAACATTCAGCGCGTCACGTCACAATGCAGCTCACTGAGGGAATGGCAGGCGCTGGTTCCTTGAGTGAACTGGTTAGCAGATTCTAGTGACTTTTCTGTTGACTGTTGTTAGTTTGACTTGTCTTATCTTGTGTCACCTCCTGGAATCCTTTTATTCCTGTCTTTAATTCTTGCTGTCAAAAATCCTGAATTGGTAGACTAATGTCCTCACAGATGTCTACCTTGTAGGCTGGCCAAATAGCTCAGCGGATTAAAGCACCTGCAAGCAGACTCAGGGGTTGAGGGTTTGATCCCCAGGCCTGCTATGTGCCCCGCCCCCCCAGGCTTGCTGAGACAGCAATTGAGACTGGGCGTGGTGGTGCATGCCTGCAATCCCAGCTCTTGGGAGGCTGTAAACAGATCACTATGAGTTCGATCTAGTAGTGAGAACATGAACACCCTGTAGACCCTTCCTTAAAATACAGAAAAAAAGATGTCCACATCCTGATTCCCAGCTCCTGCGACTGTGCTGTCCTACACAGCAAAAACAACTTTGGACATGTGATTAGTTAAAGATCTTGAGATGGAAGAAAGATTCAAAGACATGTCACTGGTTTTGGAGATTAATGCAATGTGGGTGATGTCCAAAGGGAGGAGAAAAAATGCACTGTTTTTGTCTTGAGCCTCCAAAAAGAAATAAAGTTCTACTGACACCTTGATTTCAGCCCACTGAGAACCATGTCAGACTTCTGACCTATAGAGCTTAGATATAATAGATAGTAAACCTGTGATACTACGCAGCTCAGACTCATAGCGATCCTCCTGTTTTCAGCCTCCCCAGAACTGGGATTACAGACATGAGCCTCCACACTCAGACTCCATGGCTCAGCACACCCCAGGTATGGGGCCAGCACAGCATACAGGACCAAGGATCAAACCCTGGTCCCTGTGCTTTGAAAGCAGGCACTTAGTCCTCTGAGATATCTCATGGGCCCAAATGTGTGAATTTTTAAATCTACTAAGTCCATGGTTACACCTTATTAGAAATATAAAATCAGTGCAAAATCCATTCAAAATTTCCTTTTCAAACTTTTTTTTTAATACTTACATTAGTTTTCCTAACATTATATTGGTCAGGGTCCTTTGTTAGGCCAGTGGCCTTTTGCTTAATGATAGGTCCTTGAACTTATGTTTCTTCCATCCCTTATTCAAGTGATCTCTAAGTTTCATCCTTGATATTATAGACCTGTACTGTGCAGTAGAGTAGCAGCCAGGCTCATGTGGCTATTTATGTAAATGTAAATTAATTAAAATTAAATAAAATTCAGATTTTGGTCTCTTAGCTCATTGCAGGAGCTTAATAGATGCACATATTTAGTGGCTAGTGTGGTGGACAACACAAGTATAAAACATTTCCTTCATCTCAGACAGTTCTACTGGCTAACATGGTTCTAGATGGCCAGTTTTTGTACACATGAAAAATATTCTTTTGACTCTTCTAGAAATATTTTTATTGAGATACATTTGAGGGCTAGTGTTATGTTTTTACTTTCCCTTTTTGAAAAGCAGGTTTTTAAAATACACTTTTCCATGGGAGCATAATGAGGGTCCTGGTATGAAAATGAAAAAAAGTCTTTAATTTTAAGGCATGGTTAATGTTATGAGAACCAACCCAAAGTATTAAGACAACTAGAAGTTAGCAAAGTACTAAGCTATATCCAGCAGGAAGCTATATTCAGTAGGAAGCTATATGCAGTAGGCAGCTTTTCAAGTTGTGGGAAATCCACCCATCATAGTGATGGTCCTGAGGAAATGTAGCCTCTAAAAGAAATGTGGCCCAAAGCACAAAAGGAATTCTCTGGGCTTTCTCATCATCAGACCTTCAGTTTCTAGCCAAACCTAACCTGGAAGCAGCCAGCAGGGCAGCTTGGGAGAATCAGCCCGCAGGGTACAGCTTCTTCAGACACAGAGCAGAGAGAAAGGTACAGGGTGAGAGAACAGGAGCTCATGAGCATCTGGTTAAAGGCTTTAGACCACGGTTTTCAAACGCATTTGGAGATTGGAGTGATAATGACGTTTTCCTTGTCTGGAGTGATAGGACCAGTTTATCACCACGAGTGGTAATAATGCTGGTTTCCTTTGCTACAGTATTCGTATAGATCAGATTGAATGCTATAGTCCATAACTGTGAGAGGGCATTAGAGTTCCTTTTCTTTATTTTTTTCATGGCTTGTACTTTTCATCTTAATTTATATTTTGCTTTGTCTGATTATTTTGTTCTTAATTTATATTTTCAATTTTATTGTAGGAATGTCTTTATGTTTACATTGTGAAATGAAGCAAGAGTAGACTATAAGCCTAGATAAAATTTTTTTTCCAATTCCCAGAATCATCTTGCAGTGTGCCTTTCTCATAGTTGACTTGTTTAGATAAATACGGACAAATTCAACCAGGCAGATAAATAATTTATATGATAATTTCCACTTGTACCATCCCTAATGCTGATCATGCTGCTCAATACATATTTCTTTTACCTGAAATGCTTGGATTGTATCGAACTTTCTGTATCCTCAGAGGCAGTGATAAAGGGAACTTAAACTGAAACTCTTATGATAAAGTGAAGTTATAATGGGTGAGTCACAAATTAAAAAAGGAGTTCTTCTATTATGTCTGAGACACATGGTGAGAAATAGGGACATTTGTGAGAGATGTGGTGAGTATTTGGGACTTTTATGTGAGAATTTTACAGAAGTAGGCAAGATGAAACAATACCTGCCTGAAAAGAATATATGGTTGTATGCTAACAGTGTAAT
This sequence comes from Octodon degus, assembly GCF_000260255.1. Lineage (NCBI taxonomy): Eukaryota > Metazoa > Chordata > Mammalia > Rodentia > Octodontidae > Octodon > Octodon degus. The sequence goes on along the minus strand of NW_004524797.1, from coordinate 2,450,489 downwards.
AATTTTATTTCTCAAATTTGCTTTTCCCTCAATGAACTGGTCTCCTCAAGTCATAGATTCTCAGATATAAAGATGTAAAAAAGCAGTAAAAAGCTTAGGTTTTTAAAGTATTCTGTCTCTAGTGATATTGATGCTAAATATTTTGCTGCCTCAAGTACTATGAAAATAGAATATTCAAAGAATAGAAGGACTATCTCTTCTATCCCCTTCATATCTTTTCACTTTTGTTTTTTCTACCAATTCACTATGTTGTGCTTTCATAATATTTTGCCAATATCCAGAAACATCATGAAAAGTATCAAATTAAAGTACTTAGTAAAAATTATCAAAATCTCCCTTTAGTCACTGTTCTTTTTGGCAACATGTTCTCAGTTCCTCTTCCCCATCTTTGTAATTGGTAATATATTATAAACAGGTTAGCAGTTTGGATATTTACATTTCATTCCATCTGGTCATAGTGCTTTCTTTTTTAAAATTAAGGTCAAATTATAATTATAATACTTCTTGGTAAGGCACATTCTATGATTATATAATAACTATATATCAATTTATGTCTTCTGGAAATTCACTGATAGGCTAGAAATTATAATTCAAAGTTGTGAAATATTTATACAATTTTATAATATTTATAGAACCCTAGATCTGGACAAAAAATAAATGTATACTTTTCTTTGAAAAAAGCATTTATTAGAAAATAAGTCTAGGTAAAAATATTACTTTCAGATTATGAAGTTACTTGTTTACAAATATGAACATTTTATTCAGTGTCAGTTGTTTTTACATATTCCATATAGGTATTTATCCATGATTTCAAGTGCTATGACTAAAGTTACTTTTACATTTGTTTTTTCAGTTTCACTTTAATGAAATTTCCAGCTGTTGAATTCTAAGGAAGAGTGTTTCTTGGTTTTAAACTGTTTATAGGAAGTCTTAAAAATTGGGGATAAAAAAAATCATCCACATTAGCCTATAACACAGTAAATTATTGTTTTCTGGAAGTAGTGACCTCCACTGTATCAAATAGAAAGAGAAAATCTTCATCTTCAGTAGTAGAGCCAAGAAGAGAAGGAAAAAAAAAAAAAAAAACATGTTTGAACCCACTGAACTGTGTTCAATTAATTCTTTTTCTTTTTGAGCTACAGCAATATTCATAATGTCTGCCTTTTTTAAATGCTTCCCTTTATTATCTTTACAGGCTTATACAAACTTATTTTCCCCTTCAGATTATGATGATTTCCAGTGAATTAGTAGCAGAAGACAGTTGTTATTTGTTTTGTGTTTTGTTTTTTCTGTATTTTAGGGAAGGGTCTACAAGGTGTTCAGGGCCTCACTACTAGATCAGACTCAGTGGTTCCCCTGTTTTCATCCTCCCAAGTGCTTGGATTACAGGCACACACACCCATTCTCAATTGCTGTCTTAGCATGCCCCGGGATTAGGGCCCACTCTGCAGGCCTGGGGATTGAATGCCTGGCCCCTGTGCCTGCTTGCAGGTGCTTTAATCCACTGAGCTATTTGGCTGACCAACATTTGTTCTTTGATTTCTTGTGCAGAACTATACGAAGTTGTTGATAGTTGATTGCTTTCTTAATTTGCAAAAGCAATTCAAATTAATGTTACTGAGTATCTCTCATGAGAAGTAGGAAGGAGTAGGATGATTTCTTAGTAGGACACTTATCTACTTCAGCCAAAGGCATTTAACTGAAAATTGTAGAGTATGTAAAAATTTTGAATGTGAGAGCAACATGGATTTCTCTAGTGGGGACCTTAGGAAGCCCATGGGAGAGTGCTCAGAAATCTCTAAGAGAAAGTAACAGTAGGAGCTTGGTATTTCCACACCACCACCCAGGAAGTGGACCCCTAAGAGAGTAACCGTGCAAGACAACATATAGTGAAAAAGGGAGGGTTTCTGTTCTTCCAGGTTGGTATGTATTGGAAGAATCTGAAAGAGCTGTTCAAATCTGAATCTAAAGCCAGGCTGGTGACTCATGGCTATAATTCCAGCACTCTGCGGAATGAAGCAGGACAGTCAGAATGAACTCAAGGCCAACCTGTGCAACATAGTGAGAGCTTTTCTCTGAATAAGCAAACAAACAAAATAAAGAATAGAAACTAAATAAAAGTTGAAGTCATGGAAGACTTAGTACTTTCAACCAAAATGACATTTGCTAAAGAGGTGAGAATTGCTGTATAAGACAAAGATAAGTTCTTAGCCATGTCTCAGTAGTTCTGGCTTCTCCCATTTTTTTTTAATTTATGTATTTGGTATAGTGTCTCCACTATGCAGCTTAGACTTATAGTGACCCTCCTGTCCCAGCCTCTCCAGCACTAAGATGGAGCCTGAACAGCATGCAGTACTGGGGATCGAACCCGAGTCCCTGAGCTTGCCTCGGCAGGCACTTAGACCTGGCTTCTTGAGGACTCATCTTTTCTTCTCATTGTACCACAAAAACACAACTGGTATCAGAGTGTCATCAAAGAGAAAGATGCCAGGTACAGTGCTGTGCTTGGCTAATAATACTATTTGTGGATCTTCTACTGCTTGGTGGCAGAAAAGCCAAGAGATTTTGTTATGTCAACCAGTTTTATAGTTTATTCATAACTGGAGGGTAATTCTCCCATGTTACACAAAATGCAATGGCTCCTCCAGTTGTTCAAATAAAGAAAAAAGTGCATGTGGGCTGGCCTCACACAGCAGAGATGGGGGTGCCAAACACTGCATGCCACATTCATTAGAGTCACAGGAAGGTACAGAAAGTAAGTAGTAGCTAAGATTATCTGTGAATAAAAGGTTTAAGGAATCAAGACTTTCTTTTTATTTTTCCCACTCTATAATATTTTTTAGGATTCAGATTTATGGTTTTTATGTTCACAATTATGCTCTTACTAGAGCAAAAGAGAGTGGGCATTTTGCTGGCACTCACAATGCCAAATTTCTCTCTGTCTCTTTGTGTGTGTGTGTGTGTGTGTGTGTGTGTGTGTGTGTGTGTGTAAGACAGAGAGAGAGAGAGAGAGAGAGAGAGAGAGAGAGAGAGAGAGAGAGGTGGTGGTGGTGTATGTACTAGCACTTCAAATATGCCTTCCAAAGTCTTATAAAATTTCTACTGCTTTCTGGTGGACACACCTTTCTTTTCTAGTTCTTTCTTTCTTTCTTTTTTTTTTTTCAGAACCAGGGATTGAACTCAGGTCCTTGCGCTTGCCAGGGAAGCACTTATTCCACTGAGCCATCTCCCCAGCCCCTAGTTCTTTCAAATAAAAATACAGACTGAGCCCTTGCTGGATCTGGGAACAGTTCTTGTTTCTCTTCTCCTTTTCATTTAGGCAGCTCATATGATAAAAGGCATCATTTTCCATCTCCATTTCCCCATGGAAAGGAAGATGCCAGTACTTATTAGTGCATATGGCCTTATGTAGCCTTCCTCAATATCTTCTTTCCAAGAAGCTAACTTTTGCTTATCCTTTTTCATTAGAGAATTTGAACTAATGGGACAGACTGGATGAAAGTGCTACTGGCCAGAGCTTGCTTTGCTGCCCTTAGAGAAGAGTAATAGGTCTATTTTGCTTAGGTGTTTTGCTTTCAATGGGAATCACCAATATTTCCCAGGTAGGATGAACCTGCCAGAAATGCTCTGGTTGCAGAATAAAAATATAATGCGATTTTCATAGCCACCATGTCTATTTTGCTAAAGTTGATTTGTTTTAGAAGGCTTCTTGATTCATATTTTGGATGATATTCTATATTTAAAAGTATTCACCATTAAGTTTCAGCTATATATTCTTGATTCTACCCCCAAATAAATGTTTCCTTTCCCCTTTGTGATGGAGGAATTGCAGGAGGTAAAGAAAAGATCCAGTGAACTGATAAAAAAGAAGCCCTTCTATAAACAAAGGGCACACAAAAAAGGCAGCTTAAGCAAGCAAACAAAAAAATACTGTTGCATAATTGTGATTCTCCCAGGGAAACTTGTATTTCTTAGGTACAGTTTCCTGAAAATGACATTAAGAAGGGTTACCACATCCCCCGTAGTTCAAGTGGGGATTAGCTGCTGGCATGATTGGCAAAATGGGGGTTGCAACAAATTTATGTTGGGGTCTTTTCTCCAGAGAATCTTTAGTCTGGCTGCCAGATCTTTCCTTAGTTTCACTGTTCTGTGTTTCTCTCTTGTTGAGGATGCTACTGGGTGAAACTTACAGGCACATTACTCAGCTTGGCAAGAGTGGGGGAGAAATGATCATTTCCTGACAAAACTTTTAAAGATTTACTTGTTTCTCCATTCGATGTACTTCACTGATATTCCCCTTATGTGTTACTACACAGTCTAAGATGTAAGAAAAACTTCATTCTAAAATGTGATATTTCCCCTGACTACCCTCTTGGTTCAACTATGTAAATAAAGCCTGAAGGGCACTGCTGTGGTATGCTCTTGGCGTGAAGGTAAACCCCATCCTCTCTCAATGTGTTAAACCTTTTTTATGTTGGTAGCAAACTTACTCTTCTGGGCCTAAAATTTTAGCATTCCTCCTGAATGCTAGCTCTGATGAGTAATTATAGATAGAAAAAGTCTTGTGGGTTAACACAGGACCTCTGTTGAACATGAATAGAAACAGTTTCTATCTCTAGTGCAGATCTCAGGTACATCACCTAGTACAGTCTTTTTTTCCTGTCTAATACATCACCTTTTATGGCTCTACCTTGCCCTTAGACCCTCTAAGACCAAAACAGTTGGTTGGTATCCTCAGTCATTTGATCCAGGAGTTGGGGCCATTTTCACTCCACTGGGTTCACCTATCCACCTTCTTAACTTCTCATGCTGAAGTCTCTCATGACCTTCCTTTCCACTTCTATGAAAGCAACATCTTGCTTTTCAAATTCTTGGGCAATTTTTCTACACATCTTTCTGACACCTCAGAGCATTTTCTCCTTATTCCCATAGTTATTTTACTGCCTGGTTTCTATATTAGAAGATAACATTCTGGAACAGGAACCATGTCAAATTCTCTTTGTATCTGCCCAGTCTGAGGCATTGACCCCAAGAAACAGAACTTCTCAGAAATGAAGAAACAAATAAAAGTCAACCATAGCATGACTTGAGGGAGAGAAACTGCCACTTGATTGGTTATTGAAAGGCAAATTAGGATCCCTGAAGCCTTGTAAAGAGGAAATAAACAGAAGTTGTGAGGGAGGAATCTGAACCCACAAATTTCAAGCTATGGAAGCCCCATTAGTTGAAGCCCAAAGTCCCTTCCTAGAAAAGCTTGGAATTTTTCATGACTATCTTTCAGGTAAGCTTTGATGCTGTGGATATTTGTAGATGAAGTAGAGGTGGGGGAATTCAAAACATTGTCCTTTGGATTTATAATTGTTCCTAAGAAAGCAGTCCAGTTCAAAGCAGGGATTTCCACAAGTCAAATCAAGGACCAAAGGGGTCCTGGAAGGCTCCCAAGAATGAAGTTAGATTGTATTTTGAAGAGACAGCTGCATGGTATGCTCTCTTGAACACTGAATACAATGAATAATAACTTATTAACACCAGACTAGAAACCCATTTATGGTATGACACTTGAGGCCTCAGCCTTTGAAACTTCTCAGAACACCTCTTGAAAAAAATCACTTGTCCAAGAAAAGGTACTTTGCTATTGTCCCTCTCAGCTCTGGACTTAGTGTGAGAATCCCTTTCAGTCATTGTGTCTCTCTTTCTCAGAATCTTGACAAATGTGAGTATGTGTGCATCTTTTCCTTTGAGACTATCATGTGTGTAGAATGCTGCTTTTTCTCCAACAATGAGCCAAAATCCTGGCTTTGAATTCTCTTCACACTTGCCTTTCAACAGCATGTTTCCAAATTCATGTCATGTTTCCTCATCACTTTATAGATCCTGTATGCCACAACTTCATCTGTGGATAATGTATTTGTATTTTTTTCTAACTGCTTTTCCTCTTTCCTAACTCTCCTTTCTCTAAATCACTTTTCCTAACCCTTATGTATATTATTACATTCCAATACTTAAGTAAATTTCCTTGGTTTTACACTGAATATAATGCTACAATGTGCCTCTTATTCTTGTCCTTTCCCATCTAAATTTTATCCATTTTCCAGGACCTCATACTCCGTGTAAACTCAATTTTAATTGCTTATATATTTGCCTTCTCAGTAAGTTAGTAGCTTCTTAAAGCTGGCTCTTGAATTTAATGGTCTTACTAACTTTCTTGTCACTGAGAAACAACACCAAACACCCATGACTGAAAGGAGAAAAGGTCTAAGTTCAGTTTTTAGCAGTTTCAGTCCATAGTCATGGCCCCAAGAGCATGAAAGGGGAAGAGAGAGAGAGAGAAGGAGAGAGAGAGACAGAGGGTGAGGGAGACTGAGAGGGAGAGGGAGAGAGAGGGAGGGCGGGAGAGAGGGAGAAAGAGGGAGGGGAGATGGGGGAAAGAGACAAACAGAGAGGGAAAGGGAGAGGGAGAGGGAGAGGGGGAGAGAGGGAGGGAGGGAGATAGGGAGGGAAGGAGAGAGAGAGAAAATGAGAAAGAGAGCAGGGCTTCCAGACCATGTGCAAAGTGACTCTCTTCCTAAAGAGATTCCTGCTAACAGCAAGTCAGCTGGAAGCTTGTCTGGGCACTAATCCACTGATGACCACTACACCCCAATTATCTAAGGCCTACCTATGATCGTATGAGGCTTTGGGAGACAGCTAAACATAAACCACAATGCTAACTTACTTGATGTTCTCTTAAATGGCTAAGATAGTGCCCAGCACAAAGAACTCTACCTTTGTGAGGCTAAAGGCTAGATCTCCTTCATCTTTGAAATCCCAGCAGCTATACATTTCTAGGTCTAATAAATACATGTTGAGCGGTAAATGAATGAAAATGATGTTTTTCAATGAATGAAAATGATGTTTTTCCATTCTATCTAGTTCCCTTCCAAAAGGAAAAGATATAGGTTCGATTAGATAGATAAAATATTGTCTCTCATGTTGTCTAATTAGACTTGGTGCCTCTATTACTCTCCGAGTTTTAGCTCTGCCTGTGCAATAAGTTACAGATTAGATTTAATTGTATGTGAATTTACATGGAGAAAGGGGGAAAGAAAGAGAGGGGAAAGAGAGAAAGGATTTTATTTATATTTTGTGGGGAATGAGGAAATCTTCTTCACAATTAGGCTTTATTTATAGGAATTGGTACAGGATAATAAAAAGGCCAAAAGAAGTTTAAGTTTAGACTTCAAAGAGGTCTTTTCATCTGTTGATGCTGGGAGATGCATTGATTCATGTTTGCAGCCTTGACTTGGTTCTACAATCTTGGAGCTAGTGGTAATAAATCATACCAACACACCAGCAACTAACTACTCTTGTCCTCTGTGGTTTATAAAGCATCTCTGATGCTAGCCTTTCTTTCTCCCTCTTTTTCTCATTTTGATTACATATCTTTCTAATCACTTCCCAATCTCTTATTTCATTGGATTTTCATAAATACATTGAAAGTAGTTTGAGTATATATGGTTATAATGAAATTTATTATAAAAATATTCTAACAGTCCTTTGTTTGGGTTTCTAGCTTATGTCTTGCTAACTGTATAAATGGTGATAGGTTTCTTAATCAGTTTTAAATGTGTTCCATCAACTGTAAAATGGGTTAATAGCAGTACCAACTACATAGGCTTGTTGTGAAGTTTAAATAAGATAATACAGTATTTTTCAATGTTAATTCACCTGGTAACTGCACATTGCTTTAGCTTTCCATTTATACCATTTGTGTGGGAAACAATCAATGCTGAAATAAAATAAATATTACTGTTTATAAGGAGAGGGAGAATAGAACTACATATTTTCCCCTAAATTCTGGCAATAACATTGGCAGTAAAAGCTTTCAGTTTGATGAATTTGGCTTGATGAATTAGTGTTGCACAGGGAGGCTTTCACTCAGGTTCCCTGACTATCATTGCATCTCGAGTTTTCTTGTTATTCTGTTTTCATTTTGAAGTTGCTATTAAGAAGAAACTCAGAACCAACCCCCTTTAAAAAGTGGACTCTGAGTTGTTGTCAAGATTCATGCGGGCGGGCTTTTTGCTAGTCATCTTTATATCCCTACTTATCCCTCAGGCCACTCCTACATCACAAGGGAGTTCAAAAGATTCCTTCCATGTGTTCTCTAGATTATAAGCTCCTTGAGGACACACTGTTTCTTGCAGGCAGAGATCCTTCAGTTTGTCCAAGTACAGGTGTAGAACACTCTTTACTGTATTTGAGTCCCATAAGGGATTGATTAAAAATTCTTTTTAAAAGCCACTAGAGTTATGTAGCGCAAAGATAGAAGCAACAAAAAGTGTCACTGCCGCCTTCATCAGAGTTATAAAGAAGTCCTGCCCTATTTCCTTGCTACCCAAAGAGTAGCATCAGTGTGGCCCAGGAGCTCATTAGAAATGCAGTCTGCAACAGATGCCAGACCTGCCGAGCCAGAATTGCCAGATTCTGTGTTTTACAAGATGCCCCTGGGGAATATACAGTCAGTAATGTTTGAGAAATGCAGCTTTAAAAGGCACACCCTCAGTCCAGAGCAAGTTTAAGCCAGGCCTGAGGGGGAACACAGTGGTAAATCAGCGTGCCCATCAGATTAGAACTGAGATTGGCTATTGTTAATTCACTTGGTTCTAGGTCTTGTTTCAATTCTTGATAACTGCTCATTTCTTGAGCTTTCTGTTTATACCACTACAGCAACTTGCTAACATTTAAATTTTGGGGCATTTAACTTGACTCTTTTTTAAAATGATATTTTCATGTTATTAATAATGGACAATTTATAATTGCCTATGCATACAGTGATGTTATGATTCATAAACACAATGTGGGATAGTTAAGTCAATGAATTAGCATATTTGTCACATCAAATACTTTTTTTTTTTTTAATTTAGCGAAGGGTCTATAGGATGTTCAGAGTCTCATTACTAGATCGGACTTGTGATCTGCCTGTTTACAGCCTCCCAAGAGCATGCTCCTACAGGCATGCACCACCATGCCCAGTCTCAATTGCTGTCTCAGCACGCCCTGAGGGTGGGGCTGGCACGGCAGGGCTGGGAATTGAACCCCCAGCCCTGTGCCTGCTTGCAGGCACTTTAATCTGCTGAACTATTTGACAGGCCCCACAAATACTTTTTTTAACACTTTTTTTTTTTTAAAGAGAGTAAAATCCCATTAGAAATTATACAGAATTTCTCTAAACAAAATGATAGAAATTCAACAAGGGTTGTTATATTGTATATTGTTGCCTTCAAGTTAGTTTTTCAGATTATCAGATATGAGCAAAATGGGTCAAAAAATTAAAAGGAAGGAATCAAAAATTAAGCATTAACTATTCTTTGCAGTAAACAAATACTTTTTTTTTATTTTGAGAACATTTGAAACTTTTAACAATTTGAAATATACAATACGTTTTTGTTGCTTTTTGTTACACTGGTTTTCCTTAAAACAAAGTTATTTTTCCCATCTAATGGAGACATTCCTTTTGACCTCTCCATCTCTCCTGTTCCACAAAAAAATTCTATTAATTTGCCACTATGAGTCTTGAATTTTATAGATTCTATAAGGATCTGTAATATTTGTCTGTTTTTAGCTTGTTTCATTTGGTATAATGCTATTCTCTAGATTCATTCATGTTGTTACAAATAATAGAATCATCTTCTTTAAGCATAAGTAGCAGTGTATTGCATGTATATAACACAATTTTTATTTTTTTTTTTCAGAAATGGGGATTGAACTCAGGCCCTTGCACTTGCCAGGCAAGCGCTTATTCTGCTGAGCCTTCTTCCAGGCCCAAATTCATTTTTGAATGGACAGATCAGTTGGTTCCATAATTTTGATATTTTAATTAGTGCTGCAGTTAACACAGGAGTGCAGACTTTTTTTTATAGAAAAAAGATAAAAATAACACTGAAACAGAGTTTCAAAACAGGTTAGTAGGAGAGTTACAGCAACTAATACATTGCATATTATTGTTTTTGTAGCAGTTATTCGGAGTACAAGGTATCAGCATGTCTATACAGCATTAGTACAAAGCTTTCTTTCCAGTGAACTAAGAGAAGCTAGCTGTATAACCTTATATATACATATATTTTTCTTTTTTCCTTTCTTCTTTTCTCCTTTCACCCATCACAGCTTGCTTTTTTCTTTTGTACAGTTTCTTCCCAGTTCAACTTATCCATTTTACATTTTGGATCTCATTTACTTGTTCAGTTTCTCATACTAGGGAGACAATATGATGTTTACACCTATGGGTCTGACACATTTCACTTATGAGTATGGTCTTGAGTCTCCAATTTATCCTTCTTTGTGGCCAAGTTTCATCCATTCCTCGGTTGATGGGCTAATTTATCTCTTTTGTCTCTAATTGACAATATTTCATTCCTCTTTTCTGAGATGTTTTTCCTGAAATCAATACCCAGAAATCTACAATGTCTGGCTGGTGTCATAGGTTGTTACTCACTGAGCAGTTTCTCCCTACTTCCGGGATCAGCTTTAGGCAGATAGGCCTTTCAAAAGATATCCCTTAGAAGTGTGTGTCTATGTGTGTGAGTTTGCGTGTGTGTGTGTGTGTGTGTGTGTGTGTGTGTATGCGTGATCTGTGATGCGTATGCAATCAGGTTTTAGCTCAAAAGGAAAAGTACAAATATTGATGGGGCAATCTATGATTGTGGTGCTAGCTCTCTTCAGAGAGGGTGGATATCTGGTAGACATTCATTTTAAATTCAGGTGCTACATTTATCATATATAACTTTTATTCACAAAGACCTGTATGAATGATGTTCTCCAATGTATCTTTAACATTTGATTCTGTTTTCTTAAACAAATCAAGCCACTAGGAGAAATATATGATCTTCTGCAGAGAGGGGAGGTTTTGAATGTGGTATAGAAATAGAAAAATACCAAAAAGGAAATAAATTCAGTGCAAGAAAATAAGGAACAAAATGTCTTTGTATGTTTTCATCATGTTTTCTTTTCTTTTGTAAGAGTTCATACCAAAATAATAGCCTTGTCAAAATGTCTAAGTACACCTGTAACAGGTGATGGAGAAATGATGACAGAGAAAACAGGTGTTTTTAGCTCGTAGAGCACCCAGGCGAAGATTTCCACATTTAACTGCTCTGCAAGAAGAAATCCATTAGACTCACAGCCTTGGTGAGAGTAAATATGACTATAATGTTGTACGTTTTCCCTGGAGGAGAATTTAAAACTTGGTATCATTGAAAGTGAGATTTCACCTACTTTTAACTTGTTTGGTTGCCAAGGCAGTTGTTTGAACACTGACAGGGGAAAGAAAACTATTAATGACTAGTCTATGTGCATATATGTTAATGAGCTTATGGATATTTTTGTCCTTCTTTGCTGTAAACCTCTGTGCATCTGTGTGTCTGAGTGAATATGCAAAGTCAACTCTCTGTACCCTCAGTGTACCCTCAGGATCTTCTGCTCATCAACCAGTTGTGAGATTGAGAATATTCAGGCAAGAAATTTGCATATATACTAAGCATCTACATATTTTATCATTATTCCTTAAACAATGCAGTATAGCAATTATTGACATAACACCTAAAATATATTAGATACTATAAATAATCAAGACATAATTTAAAGTATAAAGGAGAATAGCTATATGTAAATATTTCACCATTTTGTATGAAGGATGCTAACATTGATGGATTTTTGTACTGAAACAAATTTTGCAAACAA
>NW_004524797.1:2432015-2432711 GCF_000260255.1 Octodon degus | reverse complement strand
TTCTAATGGTGTTTGTAAATAGGATCTCAAGTCCGCATCTTGTACAGCAATTAACCACTAAGAAGAATGTATGCAATGTGTTAATTATTGAAACTATCCTACCGATTTGATTTGAAAAAAATAAATTAAATTAAATTAAAGTTTGAACATTTTTATCATTCTCTCCTTTTTTTTTCTTTTACCATTTTTAGGCTAACAGTTTTTTGAGTTTCTGTCTCTTTTTTTAAAAAGTCTTTTTAAAGAATTTATTCATTTGTTTATCTATTGGATAGAGGGTCTCACTGCATAGTTCAGACTCATAGTCATCCACCTGTCTCAGCCTCCTCAGTGCTGGGATGACAGACAGGTGCAATCATGCCCGGTTTTCAGGGTCAGCACAGTGCACATGTGGTACTGGGGGTTGAACTCCAGTCCTTGTGCCTGCTCAGCATGTGATTAGACTGCTGAGCTATCTCATCAGCCTCTGCCTCTTTTTAAAATAATTTCTTTTTGTTTTTTGAGACAGGATCTCACTGTGCAATTTAAGCTGGTCTTGAACTCACTGTGGAGTTCAGGCTGGCCTTGCACACACAGTGACCCTCCTGCCTCAGCTTTTGGAGTGCTGGAATTATAGGCAAGTGCCACTATTCCTAGTTCAAGTCTCTACTTCTTTGAAATAATTTTCTTACCTGTTTGCTTTTCACATGCATTCTTTTT
>NW_004524797.1:2423931-2427633 GCF_000260255.1 Octodon degus | reverse complement strand
ATATGGCTCATATTAATGGTGATTTATATTTCCGCCATTTATTTAGAAGTAAATGACATCAAATGATTTCCTTCTCTGATCAAAACTTATTTACTGGGCCAGAAATGAGGCTCAGCAGCATAAGTGCTTGCCTGGCAAGTGCAAAGTCCTGAGTTCAATCCCTACTACCAAAACCAAAACAAAACAAAATAAAAAACTCAAAAATCTTATTTGTTGCTCAATGCAATGCTATTCATTTTATTTTTTATTTTATTATTTTTTATTTGCAGTACTGGAGATTAAACTAGGGACCTTATGCATTCCAGGCAGAAGCTTATAATGCCATTCACTTTCTTTTTTCTTTTTTGTATTTTAGGGAAGGGTCTACAGGGTATTCAGGGTCTCACTACTAGATTGGACTTGTAGTGATCCACCTGTTCACAGCCTTCGAAGAGCTGGGATTACAGTCACGTGCCACCATGTCCAGTCTCAATTGCTGTCTCAGTGCACCCCAGAGGTGGGGCCAGCATAGCAAGCCTGGGGATCAAACCCCAGCCTCCGCACCTGCTTGTAGGTGCTTTAATCTGCTGAGGTATTTCGTTGTCCCATGCCATTCATTTTAAATAAGATAACAGAAATACTTGAAATTACATTACCACACAGCATCTATTTTGTAAAATTTAGTACCCAATCTTATGAAACTTCAACAAATGCCTTATTAGCTGGTGATGGTATATATGCTGTATACAAATAGGTAAAATATATTATATGCATTAAGCGTATATGTATCATTGCAAATATAATGTTGTGTGGGTGAAAATTGCTTCTTGACTGTTGCTCCCAAGTTATTACCCCAAAGAAATGGGTAATACGGAGATTTCTTGGAGCCAGTGCTGTGTACATGGAGATTGTTTTTGTTCAAGGAACTGCAAGTCCACAACTGTTACAGTTGTGTGGCTCCACCCTGTCAGTGGGTCTCCTGACACAGTCCAATGAGGTGACATTGCCAGACACAGCAGCAAGTAGCAGGGGCTTTGTCCTGATGAGAGGGCCCATGCTTTCCTATGAATCTGACCATCACCATGAGACTTAGACAAAGCCATTTCACAGTTTTTAAAAAAAATATTGCTACACTTGACATGTAGAGTTTTCTAGAATTGAAAGTAAGTTATGATTTAGAGCTATGCAATCTAGCATGATAGTCTGTGGCCACACGTGGCTATAGACTGTTTGAACTGTAGCTAGTCCAAGCTGCAAAGTTGTGTTTGGAAGAATATTCACACTGGACTTTGACAACTTAGAAGATAAAGGTTGATAAACACTTTATTAATGATCTTTGTTGCTGATCAACATTGAAGTGCTATGTATGGATATATTGAATTAAATAAAACATTAAAATTAATTTCACCTTTTAAAAATATATGGCTATTTTGAACACGGTGGTGCATGCCGGTGATTCCAACACTCAGGACGCTAAGGAAAGAGGATCACCACAAGTTTGAGGCCAGTCTGGGCTGCACAGTGAATAAAAGGCCAACCTGAAATGCATAGTATGACCTTGTCTCAAATGATAAAAATAAATTAGATGTGGCTGCTGGAAGATTAAAAAATATCTGTGTGGCTTGTGTTGTATTTCCATTGGACAATGCTGGTTGAGAAAGTTTATATGGAGTAATTGTACATAAAATATAGTACTAGCCAGGATTTTACAGAGCCAATAGAATATATATATATATATATATATATATATATATATATATATATATGATAAAGTATGGATATAGTATACACACACAATGCAGGTATATGTTCTATACATAGAACAGGAAGGGCAAAATCTGTAAGGAAGTGAATAAATCCATGGATTTATAGACTATTCACAGGTTTCACTCGGGCCAGCAGGAATTATCCCACTGTGTAGTTCTTTTCCTCTCTACTTTTCCATGAGGTAAGAGAGAATATGAGTCATTGTTGCAACATGGCAGAAGGTTTCTGATGGAAACAGAGTCCTTGGAAAGGAATGATATTGTTCCTTCCATAAGCACAGATTTGAAAATTTCTTTGGCCAAAGAGAAGGCACAGGCAAAAATGGAAAGTACTCATGAAGATTTTTGACACTGAGTCATTTAGAAGTCCTTCGCACGTACCAGACTCATCAGCGAGTCGTAGGAGGCACCTCCTTTACCCCTTTGATGGGGCCAGAGTGGACTGGCCAGTCACGCAGAGTAAGAGCAGGCAGTAGCAGGTACCTGCATGAGCTCCATGTGACACTTTTTTGTGTGTGAATTGCCTGCCCAAGCTGCTTCCTTTTCTCATTCTCTTAGATTTTTGTTTGGACTGTAGTTTCCAGATCCCATATTTCCCCCATTTTTTGGAAATGATCCATTACCCTGTGTCTCACTTTGCATGTGTATTTTTCAGGAATATTGGCTGCATTTACATTTACTATTCTGTGTTCTTTCTGTCCCTCGGCATAGTGACCTAGCTGGATGACACACATAGCTATGGCATGACTTCTCAAGAGGAGCTTCCTGTGCCCTACCTACCATACTCCTAATGGAAAGTGAGTTCTCAAACAGTCTGATTTTACCTTTTCCCCCCTTCTGAGCTTCTTTTTACAGTCTGTAATGGTGCAGTCATGTAATCACATTTGAAATGTCATCTCTTCCACTGAGCTATAACCTCAGTGAAGAGGGGACCTTGACTTTGTGTTCTCTGTACCTGCAATATATTAGGCAGTAAGTAATGTGTTGAATGGACAAATGAGTGAATTCAATGTAACTAGGAACTTTCATAATGTCACTTCACTTATCATGTCACAAATCCCATTTGAGAAGTCATTTTTTCTCCAGTTTTCTATTTGAAGAACATTTCCACAAGAAAAAGGAGACACAGTATCAGTGAGTTTACACTACATCCTCTCACTTGTGTGCCTGGCCCATCTTCCTATTGGTCTTCTTTTCACTTGGAAGATACCTTTAAAACCATGTTTTTGTCTAGAATCACTCACTCCTACCCTTCCCCTGACATCTCATCTTGTTGAGAGTTTTAGTCTTTCTGATACTTTCAATGATCTATTTTATTTTTTGTTCACTGCGGATTATATTATCCTTCTATCCTTTGTTCCTTTATTATATTAAAATGATCATAAGTGTACACTTTGCTGAAATAAGGTGATGATTTCTCTTGCATTTATTTGATATTTAATATTATCTGATGTAATACTGAAGTGATGTTTTATGTTTGCATATAGTGGTATAATATTCCTTTACCTATTCTTTATATTTTTGTGTCTATATTTTGTTTTAACTAAATAATCAGATTTTACTATACATGTGTAAACATCATGTTTCATTTTCTTTCATATACTTTGTTTTTGCCATTAAGGGGACACTTTCTATATATTCAGGTACTGAGATTATGAGTTTCAATCTTAGAAGGTCTTTTTTTGGAAGATAGTACCCCTAGTTTATTGAGCAATTATAGTATGAAGTATATCTTGCTCTTTCAGAAGGTAGGCATGTAAAAGGAGATGATGACAAGGTCCTTCCTAATTTCTATTGCTTGAGTCCCACTGAATTTATTAGAATAAGTAGAAGGTGTTGCATTTTTTAAAACCTTGGACAAATTCAGTAGCATAGCAGGTTATAAAGTCAATACCCAAAAGTCAATAGCATTCCTCTACACAGACAACAAACACACTGAGAGGGAAATTATAGAAAC
>NW_004524797.1:2402922-2420296 GCF_000260255.1 Octodon degus | reverse complement strand
TTTTTTTTTTTTTTTTGCGGTACCGGGGATTGAACTCAGGACCCTATGCTTGCCAGGCAAGCATTTATTCTACTGAGCTGTCTCCCTGGGCCTTTCACATGCATTCTTGATAATGTAACATGAGATGTCTTCTGAGACCCTCACTGTGACTTCTAGTGGGCAGGGACACCACTGGCACAGCACAGCACTGTGCTTCACACCCTTTAGGAAGGGGAACAGGACTATGGCAGGACATTGCCTTGTGGCCTCACAGAGAGTTGGCTAGCTTTTGTGCTCCCTAGAAATTTTCCTGTGTAATGCCACAGAGCTTTTCAGTGGTTTGTTTATCCTTGTGGAAGAGCTGATTACAAGCCTGGCTGGGTATTGCCCTATCCCTGCTTTTCTTCCTATTAATCTGACAATAAGAGTAGTTGTTTCTAATGAGTCCAGCAGAGACTTCACCTTCCTTCCTTTGGTAAATGTGACTCTGTGGATAAAAATTTCCCCCTGCTCTTGCCATAGCAGTGCCTTTGCTCTGGGTTCTTAGGTGTCTGTACTATCCTAGGAAGAACATGGTCATCCTACTCCTCCTGAGTCTCACTCAAAAAGGCCTTGAGCTTCAGAATGTATCTTTGTGTTCAGACAAGATCTAGAAGCTGAACCTTGAAGGCATAAGAGCAGGGGGTAGGGTGGGCTATATGAGGCAACAGGCAGACAACAGGGAAGACACATCACATCAAGAGAATTCCTGTCCTTTACATGTGTTCAGGGCTCTAGGAGAAGCAGGTGACTCTTGGCAGTCTGTAGGGTTTCCTCTAGATGTGTTCTTCCAGGAGCACCCCTATGCCTTGCATTTGTGAGTTCAGAGGAGTGTTGTAATTGTTATGAAATTTTACCCTCTGAATTTCTGAGATGAGAAGGCACACTTTCTAGAGGGTTCATTTATTTATTCTATAAAATAGCATTAGATACCTGCTCTGTTCCCTCTAGAGTCGGGCTTGGTGCTGATGTGACACCTGATTTCCAGGGGCAGGTTCATGAGATTCTATAGTGTTTGCTGTGTAAGTACTCATGTCTTTACCTACACAACAGGAAGATTTTTTGATCAGAAGCAAGAAGTGTCAGTCCATTTTACCAAAGACCCATGGCAAGACAGACACTGGAGCAGTCTCAGAGGAACAGGCTGCTGGGTAGGTCATGACTCTGCATGTTGGGCTGTCTCCATCATGACCCTGGAGGGAGCGAATCTGAAGGGCTGCTTCTCCACAGCAGCACTCCTTCTGAATGTGGAAACAAGTAGTCACCTATAATTATACTAAAGTGACACAGGGTATTACAAGGGAAGGCTGTGGAAGGTGAGTGGTACAAAGAACAGAGCACCAGGTCTGCCCAGGTTGGGCAGACCCCTTATACGTATAACAGATTTTACTCCATCTAATATGTCATTCTTGTCTTTATCCATGTGGAGCAAGTGTATTGTACATTAGTTCACCACCTTTCACATGCCTTTTCTCATTTGAGTGATTATGGCAGTTATTTTACAGACAATGAAGCAGACATTGAAATGTTAAATAATGTGCTGAGAATCATAGAAAAAAATGACTTTGACCATGACCAAGTGGGATTCATCTCAGGAATGCGGGGATGGTTCAACAACTGCAAATCAATAAATATAGGAGCTGGTGAGATAGCTCAGTGGCTTAAGCACCTGCCTGAACAGTGCAAGGTCCTGAGTTTGATCCCCAGCACCAAAACATAAAACAAAACACAACAAAAACAGAAATCAAGTCAATAAATACAATATACCATATCAGCAGAACTAAAGACAAAAATCATATGATCATCTCAATAGATGTAGAAAAAGCTTCTGACAAAGTCCAACAAACATTCATGTTAAAAATTCTACAAAAAATCGGCCTTTACCTCAATCTGATAAAAGCCATCTATAACAAACCAACATCCAACATCGTACTAAATAGACAACAATTGAAAGCTTTCCCTTTAAAATCAGGAGCAAGACAAAGATGTACATTGTCACCACTTCTATTCAATCTAATTCTGGAAACATTAACCAGAACAATTAGACAAGAAAGATAAATGAAAGTTAATAAGGATAGGAAAGGAATAAGTGATATTATCATTATTCACAGATGACATGATATTCTGCTTGGAAGAGCACTGAAACTCCACCAAAAGACTTCTAGATTTAATAACCAAATTTAGTAGTATAGCTGGCTACAAAATCAACAGTCAAAAATCAATAGCATTTCTGCAGACAAACATCAAACTCACTGAGAGGGAAGCTGGGAGAGCCACACCCTTCCCAACAGTAGGCCAAAAATTACATATTTAACAATCAATCTAACAAAGGAAATAAAAGATCCTTACATTGAAAATTACAAGACTCTCAGAAAAGAGGTCAAGGAGGATTTCAGAAAATGGAAAGATATTTCTTTCTCATGGAAGAACCAACATTGTGAAAATGGCCATACTCCCAGAGCTATTATACAGATTTAATGCAATCCTAATAAAAAATACCATTATCATACCTCAAAGACCTAAAGAAAACATTAATGAAATTTATTTGGAACCAGAAGAGACCTAGAATAGCAAAGGCAATCTTGGGCAACAAAGGCAAGGAAGGAGGCATCACACTCCCTGACTTGATATTACAATACAAAGCTACTGTGATAAAATCAGCATGATACTAACAAAAAACAAACCTAAGGATCAATGGAACAGATTAGAAGATGCAGACACAACTACAAACACTCAGCCACCTTATTGACAAAAGGGCCAACACATTCACTGGAAGAAAAATAGCCTTTTGATAAATGCTGTTGGAAAAACTGGCTTTCTACATTCCAAAGACTAAAACTAGCCCCATGTTTATCACCATGAACTAAACCAGAGTTAAAATGGATCAAAGATATAAATATTAAAGCAGAAACACTAGAAGAAAAACTATGTAGAAGTCTTGAAGACATAGGGGAAGGCAGAGTTCATGAACAAAAAACAAACTTTATGGAAAATCCTTCAAAGAATCAACAACTAAGATCTCATTTTATTAAAAAGTTTTTACACATCAAAAGAAATCACTAACAGAGTGAAAAGAAAACCCACAAATTAAGAAAAAAATTTAGCCAATAGTCCCTCAGACAAAGGACTTCTATTTAAAACACATGAAGATTTCTTTAAAAACCAGACCCCAAAATTCAAAGAACCAATCAAAAAATGGGCAACTGAAATGAATATGTTCATCTCAGATTAAGAAATACAAATGACAAGTAGATATATGAAAAATGTTCAACATTTTTCATTCAAGAAATGCAAAGTAAGACAACACTGAGGTTTCATCTTACCCCAGAAAGAATACCTATCATTAAGAAATCATCCAATAACAAAATCTGGTGGGGCTTTGGGGCAAAAGGAACTCTTCTTTACTTTTGTTGGGAGTTTACAGCCATTGTAGAAATCAGTGTGGAAACTTCTCAAAAAACTAAGTTTAGAGGTTGCGCTTGATCCAGCTATTCCCCTTCTGAATATTTTCTTGGAAGAATTAAAAATGTGATATGTGCACACCCATGTTTATAGTGCTCAGTTTCCCACAGCTAAATCTTGGAAACAACCCAGATGGCCATCAACTAAGGAATGGATAAAAAAAGATGTGGTATTTTTGTACAATGGAGTACTATACAGCAATAAAGAAAAATAAACTCAAGGTTTTAAAAGGCAAATGGATACAACTTGGGACCATACTCATAATTGAAATAAATCAGACTTGCATACATACTGTCTCCCTAGTATAAGAAATTGAAAGAGTAAATAAGATCCAAAATGTATAACAGAGAGTGAAAAAGAAACTTCTCAAAAGAAAGAATGTCTGGGATGGAGGAAGGGAGAAAAAGAAGAAAGGGGAGAAATCTATACATGTATATTAGCCAAGATAATTATACCACTAATTTCTACTAGTTCATTGAAAGGAACTGCTAGTGTGTATATTATTTGATCAATTTTGCATGTATATATTTGGTGACCTGAGCAACTGATTTGAAGATAATAATATCAATTATAATACTATTTGTTAATTTCCTATCATCTTGTATTGAAATTCTGTAATTTTTTTAAAATAAAAAATCTGAGATTGAAATGCAAAGCTTCTGACTGACAGCTTTATCTTTAAAGCCTCTGCAAGATCAAACTTTTGATTTGGCCTGCAGCTCTTCTCAGAATGATTCTTCAGCCTGTTCTTGCCTCCTGTGTTCCAGAAGGACAGACCATGACTTCAGCCTTGTGGTCAAGGCATGGAGGGGTTGGCACATGCACTAATAACTGCATACCGAAGGGCTCCATCACGTGACAGAGGCCTGCAGACTGCTGGAAGGGCATGTGGCTGAGCCTTGCCATTGGATCCCTTAGTGGCAAGCCGAAGCACCTTTCCTTTCTGGGAAGCTGCTCTGCCCATCAGTTTCAGGGCTTCCTCAATCTACCCTGTCTTCCCTGAGCAAGGGCTGCAGATGTTACTCACAGCTGCTCTCTGCTTGGGCTCCAGGACAGCTACCCCTACATGTCTCCATCCTGGTGAAATATAGTGTTATTAATGAGGATCCATGACTTCAAGACCTGACTCTCAGCCAGAGGCCAAAGCGCTAGTTCTCTGAACCACTGATCCTCAGTTTGCTTGTTTGTAAGAGGAGAAATCTTTGTGCTGCCAAACGTGACTCAATGAGATAGAGCACATAAAAGACTTTGCTTCAGGACGGGAGTATAAAAGGCTTCGCTTCAGGATGCGGGTATCAGTACCCCACAGGCAGAAGGCAAAACATGAATGAGGGATCTTCAGTATCTTTTAGATGGCTGGTTGAATACACAGGTTCCCAATGCTACTCTTTATGAGTCTTAGTTATAATAGTTAACAACTATCAGGGTCTTACTATGTCCAAGAGGGCATCCTCTCTAATACCTTTTCTGTGAGTTGTATCATTTACTCTTCATACTGGCCCCACAAAGTAAACCCATTTTACATATAGGAAACTGAGGCTGAAATAGAGCAGGGAGTTTTCCCAGATCCACCTATGTGTAAGTGTGGGAATTACTCCACCTCCACCCCTACTGTCCCAGTGATGAAGGTAAAGTGATTCTTGGCAGGAGGGCTGCATTTATCAATACATTCTACTTCATTATGAAGCACATGTTGGATATGTCATACTGTTTTTTTTAAATTTTGTTTTATCATTTTCATGTATTTGGTACAGGATCTCACTATACAGCTCAGACTTGTAGTGATCCTTCTGTTTTCAGCCTCCCTAGTGATGGGATTACAGGTGTGCGTCCCCATGCCTGGACTTGGTCACTGGCTCCGTGCTCCTGGGAGCAGGACCAGCTCCTGGTCCCTGAACTTGCCAAAGCTGGTGCTTAGTCCACTAAACTATCTCGCCAGCCCCATACTGTTGACTTAGTAGTCTGCTCCTTCGCTTTTAGCCTGTAGCAGCTGCACAGAGCACAGCAGTTGGCTTCCTGGGACCTACCTCCTGGCTATTGCCTCTTTTGGGACAAGTCTGTGTTCCACAGTGTTTGGCAACAGAAACTTCTGGAAGTGGAAACTGAGAGCTCAATCTGACCTTGGCCAGAACCCACAGATGTCTTCTATTTCTGCAACTTTTCCTGTGTTTCTATCCCATTTTGTGTCATGGCCTTTGGGGCTTCCAGCTTATTGTGTCTCTGCTATTTTCCCTTAGATTGAGGTCTTTCTCATTACTTAGCACACCTGAGGGAGGGACAGGAGGGAGAGTGGAAGTCTCCCTAAAGTCTCTTCATCCCAGATATCCAAGAGCCCACTTTCTCCTCCTTCTCTTCCTCCTCCCCCTAACTTCTCCTCTTTTTCCTTCACCTCTCTTCCTTCTTTTTCTTTTTTTCCCCATTACTGGGGACTGGACCCCAGACTTTCACACAGAGCTACATTCCCAGCCCCCTTGAACATCTTTTTTAAAATCTTAAAACTGAGTCTTGCTAAGCCACTTAGTTGCCCAGACTGGTCTTGAATTTATTAACCTCCTGCCTCAGTCCCCAAAGTGCTGAGATTGTAAGTGTGCATCATCAAACAAAAAACTTCACAGGCACTGCTTCTTGTAGAGGAAGCTAGATTCATCCAGTGACTCATTCATTCCACAAATAGTTATTGTGACCAAATGTTATCTGTGGCTTCATTTTCCTTGGAACGCTGGAATGCCCTTTGCTCTTGGGGCTTGGTATACACATACATACGGGCTGGTAAAGGGATGGAAAAAGCTTTCAGAGTTCTGTTAAGTCCCTTGGAAATGTGAATTTCAACACAACAACTGAAACAGGTTGATTCTACCCCTCTGTCTGACCACATCATTTTCCTGCTTAAAAATCTATTAATGGCTCCTGATTGCCTTAGACATTGAGTCTTAGTGGGACCTCCAGAGCCTTATGTGAGTTGGTCCCACCTAGGTCCCCAGCCTCCATTTGTCCATTCTCTGCTCATTTAGAGTCCTCAGTCATGTTGACCTTTCCAGTGTTTGGATGTGCTTGACTCCCTCTTACCCCAGTGTCTTTGTGGTCACTGTTTCCTCAGCTTATATTCCTCTCCCTAAATGATTAGCTTACTTCTACAATGGGCTTGGTGAAAATGTCACTCAGGGCAGCTTTTCCTGACTGCCCAGGATAAGTAAGGTCCCTTGAGATAGCTAGCACTTTATACTTTAACCACATGGTGCTTACCACATTGCTGTTTGGATAAGTCTCTGACTGGTGGCTTTCCCTTTACTCAGTTCTGTGAGGATTTGGCCCATGTCTGCCTCGCAGAGTTCTCTATTCCTGGTGTTTACCTTGGTGTCCTCCTCCCAGCTGATGGTCAAACACTATTTGTGAAATGGAGGCCAGGGGACCTCAAAGCTTTTCAGAGTTTGCCTGAGAGAGGTGGAGGGGGAGGCTGGAAGGCATGTGATGTTGACATGCTGTTTCCAAGGACAGTGATGAGTTCCTCATAAAGAACTAGGCAGAACACAGCATCCAGGCAGGGGAAAACCTGGGAACTGGGAAGCCAGCCCCATTCCAAGAACGTATTTTCATAAGTTGGTTTCAAAACAACAAATTCTTCAACAAGAAAGAGAAACTCATTTCTCAGTAGAGGTACTACATACACTGTGATGTGTAGGGTGAAAGAAAGCTTAGAGACGCCTAATTCCCACAGATACAGAAGCTGAAACTCAGAGAAGGAAAGCAGCATTTACAAGGGCACACAGCTCCCGTAGCTATGAGCCACAACCAGCTCTCCTGGCTTCAGGACCAATTCTCATTTCATTACAACACACTGCAATTCGATTTGGGGCCACTGTTGGAGGTGAAAAGAAATCATTAGAAAATGAATGTTTCCTGAAATATCACCTGCAATTTATTGCACTCAGAATTTCACACTGATAAATAACCTCTTTCTCATTAACATGCAGGCTCCCTACAATTAGCACTCTCATTTGCACTATGTAAACAGCTTCTAACTGTGCCTTTTACCTCTTTGTTCAAACAAAGATTTCTGTTAGCAAAGAAACAAGAAGGAAATTAGTAGCAGGTGAGAGCTTATTTTTAATTATATTGAGATTGACTGTTGTTCTCTAAATCTTCTCTAATTCCCCCAAGATATTTATTTGCAGACCGGAGTTTTCAATCTAGGAAAGCAGCAGCCATTTCTGATCTTTATTTACTAAATGAAAACACAAACGGCAGCAGTGGTTTTCTGGCGTGGTGCCAAGGGAGGCAGCGTGGGGGGATGGTGCCCGATCAAGCTTTGATCTGAAAAGCCAAGCAATCAAAGTGAAGTAGTAAAGGCAGACAATGCGGAAAGGCAACCTAAGGCAGATGATGGGTTTAGAGCACCCAAATGCAGGATTTCTCGGTAATGATGCTCAGTTTCTACTACCTGAAGTCAAGTTTACGTTCTTTGTCCGAAGGGTTTTAGTTTGTTTGGAAGAAGAAGCCGTGTCTGCCTGCGATGAAAGGACAGTCTTAGAGCATCTTGAAATCAGAACATTTTGAAGGTTGCCTATTGCAACTTCTCTCCAAGTACAAGAATTTCTTTGGAAACATTGGACAACTAAAGTTCTCAACCAAGTTCACGTCCTCCATTCTGAAATTTGTCTTCCCCTGAATCAGCACATTGTCTCCACTAATTTCCAAATAGGGGAGGATCCATGCTGAAAAAAAATAGTACCCACCTTTACAGGAACATTCTGTTAGTATATCCATTTGAAGACTGGGCCCTGTTCTCTAAACCTGACCTAGTCACCCCATTCATTCTGAGTTCCTTTCAAATATTTTTAATAGGACATGGTTTCCAGGACCCTTGTTACTCTGATTACCTTGCATTGGATGCTCTCTGAGTCTGAAAGCCCTTCTACAGTGAGGCGTAGGGAACTGGACACGGTATTTGCAGCATGATCTTGTGGATGTAGCATCAAGGTAAAGCTAAGCGCTACATGGGTGGGGCACCACACTTGTCAGCTATTGTCTTGACAGAGTTTTCCTGTTTGAAGTAGATGCTAGAATGCTCTAGATTCATTTTCATGTCTACTATCCTTCTGTATGAATAGGGAAGCTCCTTAGTTGAGGGATTGGTTAGCTAATGGGAGTCTGTTTTATGTAGCATTTCTGAACTATTGCCATTTGTTGTTTAAGGATTTCTATTTTATAAAGCATTTCATTTTATAAATCACTTTTGCAATAACCCCCTGAGAAAGGCCAGGCTGAGGTTGTTAACCCCACTTCACAAATGAGGAAACTGGGCCTAGAGAGGTAGAGACATCAGTGTTGCATAGATAGATGTGGGAGTCCAGAGCGCACCGATGGGGAGCCAGCCCTGTTTTCTGATTGAATGTCCAGGCTTGTTTTCACTACACAGCTGGTTTTCTTAGCAGATAATTCTGTTGAGAGGGAAAATAATTTGTGTCAACTGAGTAAGGCTTTGATTCTTTTACTCTGTCAAATTTAGTGTCCATTTGGTGTTCTTCCTCTGCTGTCATTTGTCCAAAAAAACAGGTTAGAGTAACTCCAGCATTGGCAAGAGAGTGCAAAATGTCATATTTACCCACATTTATAAGCTGAACAGAAAGGGCAAAACTTTGATTTAAATTATTTATATTACATCAGTTTGTAATTTATGCTCCAACTACTTCTAGTGGCTTAACTAGAAGTTCCTTTTTAAAAAGTTCTTAAGGAGAGGACCCAGTAATAGGGAAATCCTTGTACCTAGAAATCTGGGCCAGAATCACTTACCATCAGTTCCTAGTTTTCTGATGTCCAAGGCCAAGAATTGAAACATAATGGGTTCCTTAACTCTCCTTTTCTTATAAAAGGAAGCAAACAATCAGTGAGAAGTAATACCAGCACTCAGTGGGGTGTATCACTTTCATCCTTAGGTAAACAGTGTGAAGAACATCACAATCTAGGACTTTGGTCATAATTTCTACACTGGTAAGATTCCATTAGGGAGTCTGGAGTATGTTCTGAAAACCTGGGATTCTAGATGCATCCAGTGATCGATCAGATGCCTTAGGGCAGCACCTGGGGATGCTTTCTTAAAATGCAGATTTTTGCCTATGCCTCAAAGGTCCAGGTGCAGAGGTTCTCAGTCTGACTGGACTTTTGATCAGAACAGCAGCCGGTTAACTCATAATTGGGGCTGTCCAGAGCAGTCTAGAAGGCAGCAACTGTTCTTTATAAGAGTGTCACATTTTCATCTGACAGAAATCATTTCTGCTTCTCTTTCTCCTTCTCATGGGACAGTGGGAGCTATCATGGCTCCAAATGTCTTATTTAGGTATGGTTTCGGGACTGACCATTTGCTCAGGGCATTTCCAGCCTAAAGTTTTGACACCACAAGGAAAAAGAGAAACATTTTCAGCCAGCAAGATTTTAGAGGAGGGTCTTGTCAAATATGTGGCTTTTGACAAAAGTGGGGTCTGATTCTGTGTATGGCTGCACCTATGCAGTCCTTCTGTACAAATTGGTGTGCTTCCTGCATAACTCAATAGATTCACCTGTTAGAGCTATTTAACACTGCACATCTGAATGCTGAACAATGTCTGCACATTAGAATTAATGTCAGTCTCCGACATGATAAATATGATTCTGGTAGCTCCACCGAGAATCTTCACTAGGGCACCATTTTATTGTCTGCTGTCTCGAAGACTTAAATCTCTTTTTCTGCCTTCAGTTCATAGGATGAAAACATGTGAAATCACTGGGATTTATATAGGCAGATTTGGCAGCTCTTTCATCTTTTTTACTTGGACTGTCAGATATAAATCAACGTTACAGCACTCTTTCCAAGAATGTGTTGAATGTACATGTGTTTGGGGAGCAGACATGGTATTTCTATTATAATTTTGTTTGTTAGGTGTGATCTGAATTGTTTGGCTTTGTTTCATAACATTCGTGATTTGTGGGTATTTAATTAGTTGTCTTCTGTTGTCCCTAGCCATAACTGTCAGGTTCTTTTTTTGACTTGTGTCTTTTCTCTGGTTTACCCCCCTCTGGCCCATCTTACCATACCCAACTGTTGAACCATTTTCTCCAGAAAGCTGATATCTGTATACAAATCTTTCCTTAAATGTCTTTAAAATTTTTTATCTGAAGCGTAATAATTAATATTTTATTGTACACTTTCCAACTTTAACTCACTTTGACTGTTCAGTCTAGTGTTGTGTTTTAAATTGTTGTGTGGCTGCCTGGTGCATATATTGTTTTCCCAATTAATTTGGAGCTATGTGTCGACAGAGTCCACATTTTACATGTCATTTTTAGACCATGTCCTCTTTGATACCATGTGTCCAGGGCTAGGTGATGTCAATGTTCATTGCATGATTGAATATTCTACTCTGCCACCAGTACAGTTTGTAATGACTTCTATTTACAATTAAGGTACAATGAGGAGCATTTGATTATAAACTCCATCAAGACAAGAACTATGTATATCTTATTTATAAGCACATTTCCAGTACTTAGGAGAATTGTTGGATAATTTGAATAATTCTTCTGTCTAAACCCAACTTTATCTGATCACATCTCACATAAATCTTATCTATAGACCTAAAAAACAAGGCATTTATTTGTAGTAAAGGGAAAGCTTCTGGAATTTGATATGAACTTGGACCTAATTTTTTCTTTACACTACCTAAGCCCATATTTTGTCCCTGGCACAACTTTAGAAAAGCAACATCTTCTTTCTAGAAAAAACACCTAATAATGATTTGTTTTATTTTAGACATCTCTAATAACCCAAAATTGTTTTCACCTACCAGAGAAGTTTAAATCCTTTTATGTTCTCCTAGTATTCAGAGTCTAATATGAAAAATTCCAACCCACATGGATTTTACTTACAGACAAGATAAAGTCCAATTCTTGATAAGAATATGCTAAATATGGAGGAAAGATTTGAAAGCAGTGAGAATAGAGAAATACCATTATGTAAATATTTTGTTCTTCAAAATTAGTGGGGATAAAAAGCAGGAACAGACTTTAAAACCTTCCACTCTTGAGGTTTTAATATTAGACATGCAGGTTTATTATAAGGAAATATGGGAATGTCCCCTCATCAACCACTCAGTCATCGTGGCTTCTATTTCTTCAGTAGATATTTCCTGTCCAGTCATAAGAAACAGTTCAAGAGAACTGCTAAGGGCTAGTGCCCTCCACCCTCTACTTATTTGGCTTATTTTATTTTCCAACAAATAAGATTTGAATAGGTCAGCTTGCCAACGCTGCCTTAGTAAGGTGTTGATCTGTGTGAGTTCAGCTTGTGTTAAGAATCTCATAAGGGCTGGGAAGACACCTCAGTAGACTAAATGCCTACTTCAGCAAGTGCAGGGACATGGGTTCAATCCCCAGCACCACATGCTAGGCTGGCCCCATCCTCAGGTATGCTGAGCTCCCCACCGAGACCAGGAATGGTAGTCCAGGTCTGTAATCCTGGTGCTGGGGAGGCTGAAAGCAGGAGGATCGAGTCCAAGCTGCATAGTGAGACCCTGCTGTACCAAATGAAAAAAAAAAAAAAGAATCTGAGCAAGGGTTCTTGTCTTTGTCTGAGTCCTCTGTGATGAAGATAACAATACTGGTTTAATCCCCAGTATATTGGAAAGGAAATATCAAAAGAAAACAGGAGAATTACTTGGAGTTGCTTCCTTTGGAAGATGTTTGTCTTGAGACTTTGTGACATGTTCCTCTTTCCATCCAGCCCAAGATGTACTAGAGATTTGGAGCAAATAAGGAGGACCAAGAATGCAGGGAGCAGAAGGCATAAGGACTGACATACAGGTAGGAGGCCAGGGCAGATTTTAGGCAGAAGTTCTTGTACAGTAACCATGGGAATAATTGAGGAAATGAAGTGACTTCATATGGGACATCTAGAAACTGGGAAAAAGTATTTTCTTCATTAGTAAGCAGTCATAGCCCACCTTTCCCACCACTTAGGGATGAGTCATAGATGACTTCATTTCAGGTCAAGGGACCAGAGTTAATTTACTAGAAAACTATATTTCTGTCGATGTGTCAATAACTAGTCCTTGTGAGGATTTAAGAGAGGTAACAACAGTGTTGAGTAAGCAGAAAGCTCAAAACCATGACTTGTGAAATGCTGTTAAAAGTTCTCTTTATCATCGAATAGGTAATTATTTAGCAAAGGATATACAGTAACATTTTTGGTGAATTTCCTTCTAGTGCTTTTTTTTCTATTTGTAAAAAATACAAATGAATACATGCCTATATATTCGTGCTATATACATATCATGAATGTACATATGCTCATGTACATATATTAATTTTTAGGATACAGCTTGTTAAATTTTTCTCAGTTTCAGGGGCTAGAAGTCCAAGATTAAGGTATCTACAGGTTTGATTTTCCTGGGGTCTTGGTGTGCAGAGGTTTCCTTCTGTGGCAGTTTTAGGGCAGAGTTTCCACTTGATTGGCTTCAGGGTCACTCAGAGGACTGTTAAAGCACACTTGTGGGTATGTTTGGGTGGTTAGCCTTGTAGCCAGTGGACCATATCCCCCATAAACCAAATCAGTTCTCTTGCCCTTCAACTTGTGAGTATAATCAGGCATTATGTCTCAGCAGTGGGAAAGCTGATCCAGAAAACTGGTATAAGAAGAGTAGGGTGATGTGTTTAGGCTTCAGACTGACAAACGCCTTATAGATGGTGGCTTCTTGTGGCAGTTAGGGTAGAATGTCATCTTGGCTTTGGGGTTCGCATAGAAGATTGGTAGAGCACACCTCTGAGTGCGTCTGGGTTAATCATGGAAGTGTGCATTGGGTTCTGCATGTGACGCTTTGCCACTCTGCACAGGCACTATCTCCTGTTTTCTTGCTCTGCTTCCCTGCTGCCATGAATTAAAGATCACTCCATTACACCTTCGGGCCCTGATGTCTCTGCCTGGGAGCTAGCTGACCATGAACTAAGCCCCCACCCCATAAAACCAGGAGCCAAATTAAACTACTCCTTTACATTGTGTATAATGTCTCTGTGCTGGGGAAGCTTATACTGCATTGTTTTACTCTATCTTCACATGGGCACCCACTGGTTTGCGTATGTTGTCTATGTCCTGATTTCCTGTGTCATTTGCAGCTTGTAAAGACATCAGTCTTATTGGACCAGGGTCTACTCGTATGATCTCATTTTACCTTAATATGTTTTTTTAGAGACCTTATCTCTACATTTGGTGACATTCTGAGGTCCAGGGGGTTAGAATATCATTACATGAACTGGGGCAGAGGAATGTTTCAAACTAAACCAAGCACTAAACTGTGACTCAGTGTCAGGTAAAATAAACCTGAAAAGATGATACCAGTGTAAAGGGAAATCAATGTGATTTAACTGGCTGCCTGCTGTTACATTAATGCTAACCGCAAGCTGTGTGGCCACAAGTATGATACAGTGTATATTCTCCTAACCAGTTTCCACTTAGCTGGCTTATCAGATGATGTATGGTCTAAATTTATGTCTCTTGATTTTGCTGAGCAATGGCTAAGGCCACTGTGTGCTGGTGACCCATTAGCCCAGGTATTCGCACGTTCATCCAGAAACCATGTGGGTCTGTTCACAGAGGTGGAAATGCCAGGTAAACTCATTAGTGTAATTGTATACGTATTATTATAACTGTGGAAATTAATTATATATCATGTTAATGAAATACAAGTACAAAACAGTTATTTCTATGAACACTAAGGGGATGTTTCAAAAATACTTGATAATAGCAAACCACTAAAATGACCAGAGGGACAGACACCCAAATCCGGACTCTTCCTCTTTCTAGGTGATTATTCTGGACATGTTACTTTATCCCTAGAGAACAGTAACTTGATGATTCAAATAAAAGATTTAGTCAGCTATCAAAGACTGGGATTCAGAACTTAGATGGCTTTACAAGTGCCTTGAAATTCCTAGCCTAGCTCCTGAACCTTAAGAAAGCTTTATTAGTTGTGTTTTGCTCACAATATCTAATGAATAGTACAATGTCTGGAAATAGGTAATTATTTAGTGAAGGATAACTGGTAACTTTTTTGGTGCATTTCCTTCTAATGTATTTTCTATTTGTAATATATGCAAATGAACATGTATTTAAATATTCATGCTTTACACATATCATAAATGTATATATACTCATATACATATATTACGTTTTTTAGGATACATCTTATTAATGTTTTTCTTCTTTGCTTTTTAAGTTAATCCGATTATATCCCCAAAATTTTCCCAACTCAGTAGAAATTCTTCAGAAGAGTTCTTGTTTTGGAATTACAGCTGGCACTTTGAGAACTGTGCTCAATTCACCACTTCTTTCACTTCAACATTCTGAGACATGTGGTGTGTAGCTAAGAGTATGTTGTGCTCACCCATTGATAATCCTATGCAGGCACCAAGAAGACATTCATTATGACTGCTGCTTTTGGGCTAGGACACCTTACAAAAACCAAATTGTTTTTCCTTAGGCCTAGTGGCTGCTTAGGAAGGTCAGCACCAGAGCCCAGGGTGCTAAGTAACTCTTCCTGAAATGGTTCTCTTTAGGTTAGCTGTATTGACAGGCACCAGCAACTCCACACACCCAGGTCTTTCCTGTCCCAATTATGGGAGAGCACCACCATTCTCTTCATCACTCAACCTACCTAAGTCCTGCCACTACCATCTCTGAAGACTCTCTTGGATCTGGTCTGTTTCCCTTAACCGTGGCCCTGCTGTGGCTTAGACATGTACCATTTTCCCTGTGACTATGTAGCACCTCCTAAAAGGATCATTATTTTCTGCCTCACCCTTTATGATTCCTTCTCTACATTCTAGCAAATTTCCCTTTTCCAGCACTGATTTAAAAGTTTTTCTATTTATTTTTTCCTTCAAATCTTTTTGAGAGTTTCACTTGTCACAGAACAGAGTTCTCACTTTTTCTTATGGCACTTAGAGCACTTTATTCCAACCTACATTTCCAGTCACTTTTTCTGGTACAAAATATTTTACAGTACAGCATTCCTCATTTAACATCCGAGCTAAGCTCCCATGACTAGGTCCTTAAGTGAATTGGTCACTAAAGGAGGACTTGTATGTAATG
The DNA here is from genome assembly GCF_000260255.1 of Octodon degus. Classification (NCBI taxonomy): domain Eukaryota; kingdom Metazoa; phylum Chordata; class Mammalia; order Rodentia; family Octodontidae; genus Octodon; species Octodon degus. The sequence continues at coordinate 2,404,704 of NW_004524797.1, read as the reverse complement.
TGTCCATTACAATATTCAGAACAAAGAAATGCTCCAAGGAAACTCCAACTTGATGACTTTGCTTTTATTTGATTAGCTCTTGCATGCAGTACTATAATGTATGACAAAAAATGAAATGACAGTACTGCACAGGAAAATCAACAAAAAAATTACAGTACTGTATAAACAAAGTACATTATACAAAAGACATTGAGGTTCTATAAACAAGATGTGCAGAATTTTAAAAAGTAAAAGACAGGTCACAAACTCAAGCAGCATTTCATAAGTTTAATCACACCTTGGTGGTGAGTCTGAGCTCTCATTAAACAGGAAGGCTGTTAAACAAGGAATATCTGTTTGTTTGTTTTTTTTTTTTTTTTTTTTTGAAGAACGTTTTCTCCATTACAGACAGATAGGGTCCAAGTCCTTGCCCAGGCCCTTTCAGCTTGTAAATTTGTATAGGACTTTTCTTTTGTAGCACTAACATGATTGTTAAGAGCCCCTCTATCTGGCTTCACATCTTATCAGGGGTAACACTTTGGGTAAATGAACATAAACTTTCTAGACCTCAGTTATTCATCTTCAAAGTGGACTTTGCCCCTGAACAACTGAATTGTTATTGAATGAACCAATTTGCATAGAGTTCTTAGAAGAGTAACAAACATGTAATAAGTGTATAGGTGTTTGTTATTATTGCATGAGAGCTGGTTTCCACATTGGTAAAATGGGGATAGTACTACTTATCACCTAGAGATATTTTAGTTAAATAAATTGATAAAAGATCAACTGCTTGAAAGCACTTAGAACAATCTAGGATAGATTAAATACTCAGTTATCCAGACCCCAGTTTAAAATTCATTTTTCCCTGGGAAATTTACAGAGCTCATTGTTTATAGCATTGGTACAGTGCCAATCACTCTATATTGTAACTTCATGATTATATGTACACATACAAATATACTCTACACATAGAATATATGTGTGAGTGAGAAAGTATTATCTACTTAGATGTGCCTGTGTTTGCATGCATATTCTAAACTATTAGTTTCTTCTTGAGGGAAGGGGGTATATATATTATATATATTATATATATAATATATATATAAATATATATAAAAATATATATATATTTTTTAAAGAAAGGAAGTTTATTTTGTCTCACAGTTTTGGAGATATATTTGTTTAAGAGCATGGTGAGGTGAGGGCCTCATGATGGTTCAGCCCATTTTGGAAGAGCAAAAAGCATAAATGGGTGCATGTGGGACAGCAAGGATGCAAGAGAGATGGAAAGAGGTGCACTCACTTGACACCAACCTGCTCGCGTAAGCAGTCTAGTCCTATGAGACCTCACCCGCTCTCCCAAGGTGGCCCTTGGCCCCTTCTGGGGATGGTGCCCACATGACCATATCCCTTTCTACTCAGTTCCACCTCTTAAATGCCCCTTCTCAAGAACATAACACTGGGAACCTAGCTTCCAGCACATGAAGCACTGGGGGCAAAGCACAGCAGTCATGTGTATATATTGTTAATTTCTATATTACTAACATGACTCTGCCCCAGGCATAGTTGGATGAGGTGGTGTAGGTAATTATTATGAATGTGAATATGTGAGCTCTTAAAACATAAAAACATATGTCTGAGTCATAACCCTCTTCTTCCTAGGTATAGGACATTGACAGATGACACAGGACAGTGTCCTATTCTTTTCAATGATACTAGCATCTACATAGGGCTGGCTGAAGAGTTGACAAGGTAATGGAACACAAAGTTAGGAACTGGATCATAAGGTGAGCGTCATATATA
>NW_004524797.1:2305509-2402562 GCF_000260255.1 Octodon degus | reverse complement strand
TGACGGAGATGGGTGATGTCACCCTGTCATCTGCCATCCCCAAAATACCACTTCCCCTTGGTGGGGACATGAGGAGCCAGTACAGAAACACTGTGTGGCCTCTCCCTGGGGGGCATGGGCTCTTTGCACGCTTGCAGTTGATGGAAGGTGTTGTATCCACATACCTCACTACTTACTCATAGGGAAAAATACACATAATGTGAGGAAGTACATAATGCATCAGAAGGGCTCATATTTTGTAGGAAACCTAAGTAAAAGGCCCTGGGTGTCTTGCCTCACCTTCATCAGCACCATGAACTAACATTTCAATTCTATGCAAACACATTTTGCATGTCAGTTTTGCGTAGGCATTGGTTTAGATGCAGTGCAGAGTCATGGTGGGGAAAATGAAAAGATTTTTCTGATTTAACAATGCCTTCTGGAAAGTTTATGATTGAATGAAAAAGTACAAGTATTCTAAAGTCACTGATAATCTGTAAAGCAACACATAGTAAACCAGTGCAGAACAATCAAGTAGCAATGGCTCTTTGAGGAGGAGTGGATCTTGTGGGTGAAGGGAATCAACACTTAATAAGGAGTTACTGAGTAGATGTTCAAAGTAGTAAAATCAGTCTGGTGAAGACATATCTGTACTACTAGGTTCATTAAACTATTATTCACAATAGCCAAGATATAAAGTCACCTAAATGTCTATTTATAGATGAACAGCTAATAAAAATGTATGTGCTTGCAGTGCAACACTATTGATATTTTTAAAAAGAAAGAAATATATCACTTACAGTAATGCGGATGAACTCAGTGGACATTATGTTAAAAGATGCCAGGCAGAGAAAGACAAACACCTCATGATCTTATTCATATGCAGAATCTAAAATAGTTGAATTTTTAGAACAGAGTAAAATGGTGACTTGGTACCAGGGATCAAACTCAGGATATTGTGCTTACCAGGCAGGTACTTATGATGCTGAGCTATCTCCTGAGCCCCTAAAATGCTGATTATTAAAGGATGGTGGCTGGAGAATTGATAGAATGTTGGTCAAAGGACACACCATTTCAGTTAGGAGGAATAAATTCACGAGATCTATTTTACATAGATGAGTGTACATGATGGCTACTTGAAAATTACTAAAAGAATAGATTTTTAGTGTTCTTACCGCAAAAATTGGTGAGGTAATAAATATATTCATGGGCCAGGGAGATGGCTCAGTAGAATAGGTGCTTCCCTGGCAAGCGCAAGGGCCTGAGTTCAATCTCTGGTTCTGCCAAAACAAAACAAAAACATTATCTATCTATCTATCTATCTATCTATCTATCTATCTATCTATCTATCCATTAGCTTATTTTAACCATTCCAAAACAGGTACATATATTGAAACATCACATTGTATACCACAAATACATAATATTTTTATCTGTCAATTAAAATATTTCCAAAAAAAGAAGTTGTTATTTGATGCCTGGTATTTTACCTATATTATGTCTTCCACTGAAAAATTGAATTATGTCAGTGTTATGAACTCTTACAGTTGCTTAAATTGAAACTCAGAAGTTGAAGTCACTTGCCTCCCTCCATTGTAACAGTCAGCCACATTCAAGGTGGCCCTGGGGTCCAATGCCATGTGATACCAGAGTCTTGGCAGCTTCTTGCCCACTAGAAAGAATGGGAGGCAGTTTTGATGGAGTTACACATGTCAGTGGGAACAAAAGAGCAAAGGAAGCACAGAGAGGGCTCTGCACTCTGAGGAAAGGGTGCTGTGCTGTTGGAGAACTTAACAGTTACATTGTATGCTAAGGAGAATAAGCCTATGTCAGGACAATTTCTGTATGTTCCCCCTGTAACTCACAGGAACAGAGGATGGTGGTTCTAGAGGCTGGAGGGTGAAGGGTGGTGAATTGATTGTTGAAGGCACAGAGTCCCAGGAGCTAATGACTTTTTAAAAATCTATTGCAGAGTATACTGAATGTAGTTAATGATCTGCAATGTTCTCATCACAAAAAAAGTCAAATATTTGAGGAGAACAATGGGTTAGTTCACTGGATTTCATCATTTTGTCCCATCCATATCCTTTATTCTTTCATCAAGTGACAATGATTTCTCTGAGACAGGCCTGTACTAGTTGTTAAGAGATATAAATGCTTAAGAATCCATGACCTTACACACCCCATGAAATGGATTAGTACATATGCAGTGCATCATGTGGCATTGATGTGTTGTGAATCAGGGTTATTTTAGCTAAACCAGAATAGTTGGAACTGAGGAGGAATCCTGAGAAGCCCCTAGGCTGGATTTGGAAGAATCTTGACTATTACTTCCTGACTTTGACTCTGCATAAGTTGTATGTGTACTAAGTTTCTTCTTAAGAAGAGTCAAAGTTTGATTTGCATTATTTTGAACATTTTTCTTCTAACTTGAAGCAGATACTGAAGAACTCTGTTAAATTATTTTGGTCTTACATCTTACTTCTTCTTTTGTGAGTATTCTGCTCTATAACTCCCCTTACATGGCCAAAGCCCCAGTTCAGGAACATTTGTGCACATCCCAGGCCTAATGTCTAGTGAGGACGCAGGCAAGGAGAGAAAGGGAGCTCAGTATGTGCACTGTCTCAGGAGATGAAGGTAAAATAGACGCTGACTGGATGCAGTACAAATGTCCCTCCCTGGCAGTCAGCTGGCTGTGCCTGGGAAACTCCAGACTGGAAGACCTCAAAGGCTGAGTCTGTGTGGATGGAAGTGACACGATAGGCCTTCGTTATTCATCCTGCTACCAGCTATGCCTGTAAGCCTTGGCTGGTAAATTCTGGATAACTGGCAACTCATGAGTAAAAAAGAAGAAATCCACCATGTCATTGTTTTACAGCACAACTGAAACAGAAAAAGATAGAAAACTGATTCATTTGATTCTAAATTTAAGCATTTAGGTCGTTTACTACCACTAAATCCCTAATCCTTCCTTTCTATGCTCATAATGTCTTTGTTGAACTGTTAATTCATAAACTAGATAATTTCTCCCTAGGTACTCCATTGGAAAGTTAGTTACTTATAAATTCTTTTTACAGAGCATTTAAAAGTCTTGAGTTTTAATCTTATTTGGCGCTCTGTGTCATCTTAGACAAGCCATGAGTCTCTTCGTGCTTGAGTTCTCACTGGTAAAATAAGGAAGTTGGATAAGATTAGTGATTTCATTCATCAGCCTTGATTACTTTTCTTACAATTGATCTGAAAATTCTCACCCTCAACAATTTACATTTATTAAGTAATCATTTCTCTGTTTTTCTGAGTGTTTTCAAGGTGAAAACACTATGGGAGAAACAAAGCTGGGAAGGAGCTGCCAAAAGAAGGAGCTGGGAAGTGCTGCCAAAGTGGGCATTGGAATTTAAAATAGCATAGACTAGGAAAAACACCATTAGGGCAGTGATCTTTGACAGACATGTGAGGGTGTGAGGAAGGGGTCCCTGTATGTTAGACAAGTGGTTGGCCATTGAGCTACCTTACAAGCTGTGAGTAGTTTAGAGCACAGGCCTGAGAGTCAGGTTCTATCCACATGGTTTTTTTTTTGTTTTTTGTTTTTTGTTTTTTTCAGAAAGCCAGTTACCTCTCTTGTAGCTTTTTTTTTTTTTAAATAAGACAGAAGTAATAATCATGTATATTTTATCCTAATGATGGCTTTCTCTATTCAATGAAGTAAAGTATTTAATACACCTAGAACACTTCCTAAAATATAGCTCCTTCCCAGTAAGTGCTAGATAATTTGTTTATAGAACATTTGTGGATGATCATTCTCTCCTGAAGTAAAACTTTTTTGCATGTTGGTTAACTATGGAGAAAAAGGAAGTGTTCTGTTGCATGTATTGTTTCAGTCAGAAAAAAAAGGAAGTGGGTTGATGTGTTATGGGGCTCAGAGAGAAAGAGCTGAACTGTTCCGGCCCCATCGGTAGGAGCTGGCTGATGTCTTGGTCTCTGTTTTGAGCTTTGAGTCCTTTGTGTCTTATTTTGGCCTTAAAAGTAGGATCTCTCTTAACCAACTGCTCTCCTCCTTTCCTTCAAGTATGTCCTTCAGAGAAGCATTCCTGGCCTTGCTGTCAACTCATTGTCCCCAACATGGTCACTCAACTCTCCCTGCCCAGTTTCGTGTTTCTCTGTAACACTCAATGCAATTACTGGCCCCAGGACATGGAACAGAGCTTGGTACCACCACATGTCCAGCATGTTCTGGATAAATAAATTTATTGAAAAACCTCTGAATCACAAATTGTGTACTTCCTGCCCTCTTGATGTTAGTTGACTGCAAGACTTGCTTCAACAGCCTGTGTGAGTGAAAGTGACAATGCATTTCTTTTGGACAGAAGCCAAAGGAGCCAGTGCATACTGATACCTTCTCTTTCCTTCTGTTAAGAAAGCATCAATGTTTCAAATAGGGGCTACATTACCATCCCAAGTCTAGGGTCACCACAATGAGTGGGACCTTTCTTGGCCTCTTGAGATGGGCATGTTCATTAAGCCTTCGCTGTAAAAAGCCATGCAGCCTTGAGATTGTTTCTCACTGCAACATAACCTAGAGTCTCCCAGCTGATTCAAATACCACCTTTATGGTTGATGTTCATTTCTTTTCAGAAAACTGAAAAAACTAGCGTAACATAATTAGAGAATAACAACAATTATCACATTCTGTATCATCATCTTCAAAGAGTGGCCAAAATGTTACTCAGTGTATGTCACAGATAAAAGAGACTCTTATAAAGAAGAAACAAACTCATCTCACTCTTTCTAAGAGAGAAATCTGGTATTTCTTACCTTCTGATAAAAGACCTATGCTTAGAAAGAAATTAGGTGTGGTATTTTAGTATCATAGTCATATGCCTAATTTGTTCACAAGAAGTATACAGGGCAAGCATCAGTGAGTTTCTAATTCACGTACCATGCTGCGGCCACCGCAGAATGACAAAGTTTTGGAAGTTGCTTCCTTCGAGGAGCAGAGGTCCAGCTGTGAGACCTCCCCACCTTCCTTCACCCTATCTCCAGGCCCCATGTAATTTGTGGTCAGTTTCCCCTGCAAAGACCAAGTCTGTTCTGTCTCTGATCAACTTTATCTCTTTTTTATTCATGAAGTAGACAATCTTAATGCTTAGTTTCAGATAGTTTGAAGTTTTGGCATCTGGAAACTTTGGCCTTAGCTATCTACTTACTAGCACTATGGTGTTGGCTAAATTGCTTAGCTTTTCTTAGGCAAAAGATTTCAGTTACAAAACTGAGAGACAACGTGAGTCTAATCAAAATTTTTGTGGTCAAATATATTTTGGAATTTAATTTTTTTCAGGCTTTAGAAAGTCTGCATTTGCACATGATTTATAAAATTTTAAAAAAATCAAGGACAATGGAAACCCTCTTAAAGCAAATATATTAATATTCTTGCAGCAAAATGTATCAATGTTAAAGTAGAATACAATACACTATGAAGAGGTTTTGCCATTGTATGAATTTTCCCAGAACTTCTGGGCTTAGGAATTTTAAAAATATGGAGAAGGCACTAATGAACCAGTATCTCTTTTTAGGATTTTTATAAGCTTTTTTTTTTTTTTAATTTTAGGGAAAGGTCTACAGGGTTTTCAGGGTCTCACTGCTAGATCAGACTGGTAGTGATCTACCTGTTTACAGTCTCCCAAGAGCTGGGATGGCTTTTTGTAAGGAATAGATGAAAGGTGAATCAAAAAGATGTTGTGTACAATGTCATCAAAAAATTTAGAATGTTTATATGCTTGCATCACAGAATTGCTTATTTATCCAATAGCATTCAGAACAGTATTCAACAACAACAACAACAACAAAATCTACAATATACTATGAGCATCCTCTCTAGGCTAGCTATTGTTCTAGTTGCTAGCCTAGGGTCAAGGATCTGTTTCCTTTCTCTTTCTTTCTTTCTTTCTTTCTTTCTTTTTTTCTTTCTTTCTTTCTTTCTTTCTTTCTTTCGTACCAGGGAGGTTTGAACTCAGGACCTTGTGCTTGCCAGGCAGGCACTTATGTTCACTGAGCTATATTCCCATCCCAAGGATCTGTTTCTTTAAATTCTTTCCCAGAGGATGCATGACCATCTATGCAATCATTTTGACTTAGCACATTTAGGATACTATAACAAAATACCTTAGACCAGATAATTTACAAACAACTGAAGTGTATTATTCTTAGTTGTATAGACTAGGAAGTCTAGATTCAAAGTATCAGCAGGTTTGGTGTCTTTATGAAGATCTATTGATCATAGAAGGTGCTTTCATGCTGGATGGTCACACAACAGAAGGATACACAATTTCAGGTCTCTTGTATGAGGACACTGTCTGTATTCATGGAAGTTCTGACACCATGACCTAATTACCTCTCAGAGGCTCTGCTTCTTAGTACCGCTACACTGAGACTTAGGTTTTAATGTATGAATTGGAGGGGACAGGCATATAAACATTCAAGTCAAAACACCATTTTTTTTTTACTTGTGTACACAAAGAGAATCAGTCTTTTATTTTTCTTTGATAGTTTCTTGGACATACTAGGATATTTCATTTAGGGACCTTAAAAAAATCACAAATTTTCTTCCTTTATTAAAAATTTTCTTCCTTTTCGAACAAGTTAGTCCTAGAAGGTCTTCTTCCGGTGAGTCATATTCTGATGGGGAAATCTGTCACTGAGGAATAATTAACATTTGAATTGCCCCCAGTTTCTATGGAGATGAGTCTAGCCCCTTGGGGAGTGGTGATGGATGTGTAATCTTCAAGATAAGTAACTGACAGGTAAGAAAATTTCCTTTCTCACATGCATTAATTATTCACATTCATTATTCATCAAACACTGTGAATTTCTCCTTAGAAATTGGACCAAATAGAGAATTCTCCCTGGTCCACTTCTGTAATTCTTCCAGGGACTGCTGAGTGTCTGAGTAGGTCCTCTGTTTGGTCTAGTTTGAGGCAAATGTTTGTTGAGTGTCACCAAAAAATGGAATAAAGATTAAACACCTGCTGGACTTCAGCAGCAAAGGCTCTGGAGGACTTCAGCTTTTCCAGTCACTGCTGTTTTCTCGTCACTGTTTTCTTCTAGAGTGACAGCTGAGGAGGAACTCAGGCCTTGCCTCCTTTGTTCACTACTGGGTTCCCAGTAGCTTATTGTATTCTGTCATGGAGTATAGACCCCAGGTAAGCCTCCAATTGAAAGAAGTTCAGCTCAGGAAAGGTAGAATGCAGTGAAACAAGTGCCTATATGAACTGCCACATAAGTGTCCTGAGCTCTGTCTCTTTCAGAAAGGTTGCTGCCCTCCACCTCTCCTCCCCGGCTCCCTTTGGCCTATCTTTTAGAATATTTCTTGTTGTAAACACTGTCTCTTTAAAAATCAACATACCTGAACCTATATCTGGTATTTGCCTGGTGTATGTCCCTGAACTATAGTCAGTCAAAATTTTTGATGCCCTCGACAGGCCAGGCTGTGAAATGACACACGGTATCAACTGGGTCCATGGTCAGTTTTGAAGAATTAATTTGCCAAAATTTAATTGTTGAAGCCTAATTTGTCCAGAGATCAATTTGCCAACAAGATGCTCTCAAGGATTGACTTAAACAATGGATAGCCAGCTGGGCATGGTGGCTCATGCCTATTACGTCCAGGTACTTGGTAGGCTGCGGCAGGAGGGTATCAGTTCAATGCCAGCCTAGCTAACTTAGGCAGACCCTGTCTTAAAATAAAAAAATATAAAAGGGCCAGGCATGTAGCTCAGGGCAAAAGTCCTAACTCAACCCCTAGTACCACAATATTAATTAATTAAAATTAAAATGCGGACAACCATTAGGGTTCTGCAGGATGGTTTCACACCTCCCAGGAGTTTTCCAATACTGTCTTTTGGTCCATATTAGTCTTAGTGTCATCAGAGTCATTTTTCCATGGAAGCCAAGCTTTTGTGCTTTATAGGTGGATCTGTGACTTTAGGTCATGATTATTATTTTTTTGGTCTTTATTTCAATCAAGCGTTGTGTATGACTTGGCTATCAAGGATGTCAAAAAGGATATAACTGCTGTATCTTGTATAACACATTCAAAACCCAGTTTACTACCTTAGTACTTGTTAACTGGTTCAGACACCTGAATATTTTGGGAGTGCTTTGCGTATCACAAAAGTGCTTCTGAATCTGAATTATTAAACTTACAAGAAATTGGTGCTTAGTCCTCTTGGACTGACAGAGCTAAATACCTTGGAGAAATAGCTACAGGAACCTAAAAACATAATGTGCTTTTATTTTTTATTTTTATTTATTTTTTTTGGTGGAACCGAGGACTGAACTCATATAATGTGCTTTTAAACAGCTCATTCATTCATTCATCCATCCATCCATCTATCCATCCATCCATTCATTCATTCAACATGTAAAGTCTCCTTTTAGTGTCAGGCCTTTTTCTAGGTGCTGAGAATAAAAGGAAAAATATCTATAGTGCCTATTTTAGAGATTATAGAAGCTAGTGTGTTCTTTGAACTTTTCTGGTAAGATGTAGAGTCCTTTATTTTGAATTTATAGACTTTTCTTCACTCTTCTTTATTATTTTATTTTTGTCTTTTTGAGACAGAGTCTTGTTATGCAGTTCAGGCTGACCTTGAGCTCACTCTTTAGCCCAGGCTGGTCTCAAACTCACAACGATCCTCCTGCTTCAGCCTCCCAAGTGCTGGGATTACAGATGTGCACCACCATGCCCGGCCCTTGGTTCTTTTTTTAAAATATTCATTGTTTTGTCCATTCTACTTCTGCTTTAACAAGAATAATTTATGTGTCTTAACCATACTGATTATGACCTTCGCAGTGTACCTTAATTCCACTAAAATGTTCATTCTCATTTTACAAATGTTCCCTGTGTAGTTAGAGATGTTAGTTCTATCCCCTTACTTCCCTCTGAACTTTCTTCCCTGGCAGCTTTACAGAGGCCACGAGGATCTGCAGCCCGGCTTTGTGTCCTGCTCCCTCCTATCAGTGGTGACTGCAGCGAGCCGCGGGCTGCTTGGCCTCGGCCTCTGCTTCTGAGGAGGGGAACTGATGAAGCCTGCCCTGCGGTGCCACTGTAAGCCAGTGGGGCTCGGAGGACTCAGGGTGCTTCTCCTCGTTTCCCAAGAGTGAGCCCAAAGCGAAAAACCATAGTTTTGCTTATATGTAAGAAAACAGTTCTAGGAAATAGCTGTTGAATAGATAAAATTAAAATATATGCCCCTGTGTAGGCGGTTTCAAGTATCCTTTTGTGCGGCATTGCCTCTATTTTTGTTGTCACTGTATTGTAAATGCTTTTCACAAGTCTTCCAGCCACAGCTGTTCAGATTTTCATGCTAGCGTGAATCTGTATGCAATTGTTCTCTTAGTTATCAAGCTAACTCTATACAAATTACTCTCAGAATGCCTTTTCTTACACAGCAACTATTTATAATTTCTATCTCTACTTTTCATCTTTATCATATGTAAGTGGAATAATTATAATTGTAGGCATTTGTGTTTAATGCTTGAATTTTTCTCTCCATACTATTTTGCAGGTGCTGTATTTTTAGATTGTCTTTGTTTTAATTATTTTTATGAGTTCACAATATTCTATCTAGAAAATATATTACAATTTGCTTTATCATAATTAAATTGCTGAATATTCAGACTGCTTCCCATTTTAAACTATTATAAGTAACTGCTTTAAAAGTCTTTTCACTCATAACATTTTTTTCTTGTTTCAAATTATTTCCTTAGGATATATTTTTATGAATGAGATTACTCAGTCAAAGACATGATTAATTTTGTGGTTCTTATTAGCTGAAGGGCTTGTTTTGCATAAAAATTTATTTATTTTTCTGATTATAAAAGTAATTTATACTTACTACTTAGTATTTATTATTAGTACTTATTACTTAGCACTCATAAGTACTTATTACTTATCAGTAATGGAAAATGCAGAAATATATGCAAAACTAAAACATTTCTCATAACAATTTTATCCCACAAAGATAACCATGATTAATTTACAAGCATTGTTTTAAAAATTTAATCCATCATTAACATTCTGATATTTCCCCTTCAACTTTCATGAAATTGCATTTATACATTGTTTATATCCTGCTTTTTGACCCTAACCATCAACTTTTCCTGTGTCATTAAGTATTTTTTCAGGGAAGTGACATTCCTTAATGGCCACCTAGTGCTATGGCGTGCGGATGGCTACAACTCATTATTACTAGACATTTTACTGGAATAAAAATTGCTGTAAGTGAACATCCTCAAATGACAGCATTTGTGGGAATTCTGATTATTTTCTTAGCACAAATGTTTGGAAGTAAAACAGGGGATGTATGTTATGAAAATTGTCAGTTTTTGATTCATGCAAAAATCATGAATTCTTCACTTAACAATATCCCTTTCCTACTTAATATTAGTTTTTTATTACTATTGCAGCAAGTTACTATAAATTGAATGGCCTAAGCAGCATAAATATATCTTGTAGTTCTGGATGTCAGACATCCAAAAGGGGTCTTATTAGGTAAAACTGAAGTGCCAGCTGCGCTGCATTCTTTCTGAGGGCAGCAGGGGGAATTCACATCCTTTCCTTTTCTACCTGGCTTCTAGAGCCTGCCAGCACTCCTTGGCACATAGCCTTTGCTTTCCATTTCTAAAGCCAGCAGTGTTGGGCCAGGGCCGCACACCTCCTCCCTGGATCTCTCTTCTGCCTCCCTCATTTACTTTGAAGGACCTTTGTGATTACAGTAGGTTCTCCTGGACTTCCAGTGCATATCACATGCCCAAACACAAAAAGGGTGCATGGTAGACAGTTAACTGGTGCTGTAGCACTGTATCAGGTAGACGCAAATTCCGGGCTGGGAGTTTTGTTGCTGTTGCTCTGGGCTTAGGTGAGTGTCTTGGTTCCATTCTGTTCAGCCTACTGGCCTTTCTATTATCCCCATGGTATGCTAGGCCCTATGAAATGCTGATGACACAATGAAGAGGGCTACAAAATCCCTGCTGTTAAATCATATTCAAAACGAACCTTTCTTAACAGCAATGATGGTTGTGTTGCTCCCAAAAGAACATTCAAGGAAGTTGTGAAGAACAATTCAAATGTGAGTAGTCCTTGCTATTTTAAATCCTTAACAGTTTTTTTTTTTTTTCTGGCTAAAATGATAAGGCAGCTAAAGACGATGCATTTTGATAATACTTTTTCCTCTATCTTCTTTAAGTATAATGTGCTCTGGCAACCACATCCTTGTCAGGGAACCTCTGTATTTCTTTTCCTAGATGTTGCCTGTCTTGTCTGGACTGTAATTATACCTCTGTCTTGGTGGTGGTGGTGCTGGTGAGTGTGTGTGTGGAGGGGTGGGGGGGGTGATGCAATTTCCAAAGCCTGTCTAATGGAAATTTCAAGTCCTTCAGGAACTGGCCAATACAATTTCTTGAATCGTCGCCCAGTACGGACCTGATTTATATTTGGAATTTCATGCCATCTTGAAGGAATAGCACCCAGTGCCAGGGTCTTCTCTGAGCTAATTGGGCTTTGGCAGTGATGTCACTCCGCGGTGGGCGTTTGTGGAGATTATGGCAGCGACAACTTGAATCTCATTTCGGCAGCGTGTGCCCATGTGTGCAAAGAGGCTGCTCCCCTCGCACGTGCAGTCACCCGCCTGCTGTAATTTCGCTTCTGGTCCCTTTCTGAAGATGGGAGATCAGTAGACTATTTTTACCCCATGGTTAGAAGCATCCCTCTCTTTCCTCGCTGTGTACAACTGTTTCTCCTGTTATTAGTATGCCTGAAAAATATGGCTTAAAAATCAGGCAAAGACATCACCAGACTTAACTGAACTTTTGATAAGTAGGAAACAGCAGAGAATTGCAGAGGGAAATCTCTCCTGTGTTGAGATTATAGTCTTTGGAATTAAGCGAACTCATTTGGAATGCCTGCCCAGCCACTGTAGCTGTGGGTGTTGGACAATTGTGTTAACCTGTCTGAATTTCAGTTTTATTCTCAGCAAGACGGGAGTCATACTTCTTGCCTCATTGGGCTATGAATTAAGTGTAACACACATTACTTGCTACATCTGCCTCTCTCTGCTAACATTATAGACCTCAGATCTGCATCTATGCTCTCATATAATCTCATGCCCCAATAGCTTTGGAGATTTTTCTGGTGATTTCCTAGGGGTGATGGTGAAGAAGGTTTCATAACACATGGGGCTTTCACAATCCCCATGATCCCTCTGGACACATTCCTTGGGTTCTTCTCTGTTATTTATAGGGAATTCAGTCCTGCCCTCAACTAGCACACACGGCAGCACAGGCCTGCATCAGATACGACTCAACAGTACAAAAGCCCTGCCACTAAGTAAGCATCCATTGTCTATCAGAAGGAATCTTAGCATTGATTTGTTGTTACTTCACTCTGTCTTTTGTGGTCTCCTTTCTCACTTCAAATGCTCTACCAAATATTGCTTTCAGGAATGTTCATGTTTTCATCTTGAGAGATGTTTTAAGGGGAATGTAAAAGCAACTTGCTTCGTTTGCTGCGTTTGTTTTAGATTATATAACATATCTCAAACACTGCACCATGCCTCAGCAGAATGGTAATCAACAGACAAAAGATTATGTTTTAAGGCAGAGTGAAAATACATTTGGGAAATGGCATTGATATAACGTGAATGAGTGAACCACTTAGTAAGAATTTATGTCTCTGTCCCTTAATTATGAACATTCTGTTAGAAATGGTGTTTGCATTCCTGAGCTAGGGATATCCAAGGCATGAAGGCATCAAGAATGTGTCACTCAGGGCTGGAACTCCCCTCTGGTCACTATACACCTCTGTGTAAGATCTGTCAGTAAGCCATCATTGGCCTCTAAGTTGCAAAGATGTGGGCTATAGTGTCATTTTATCAAAGAAAAAAATCTTGACTATCATTCTATCTTCTCCAACAAGCAAGGTTCATGTACCTCAATTCCCTGCCCAACACCTCTTGTTTTCTTAATGCCCTGTAGTGAGTGTTTACTGTTGATCTTAGCTACGTTAGAATTCTGAGTCATGGTCTATTCAGGCTCCTTCTTACCATCCTGTGGTTTGTGGTCTGTTTTTCTGACCTGCTGACTTTTATCTATTTAGCTACAGAGAATGTGTTCTAGCCTGGACATTTAGCCAGAGGCTGGGGAAACATAGGGAAGAAAATCTGGTTCTCAGAAGAAGCCCACTACCAGTCACAGGAAGAAGCCAACCCTCAATATGCAAATGTTCACAGTGGGGCAGACAGGGGAATTTATGTTGTTCAGGGAACAGAGAGCCAATGACAGTTGAGGGAGCTCTGAGGAGTAATGAACTCGCAGGGTACAAGTAAAGATTTTGTTAGGCCATGACACAGATAATCGCAACCAGGCCAGACTCTCAGTGCCAGCTAGAATCAAGGTGACAAATCTAAGTGGGGACGGAAACTCAAGGGCACATAATTAAGGCCATTATTCCATCATCTTTTTCTTTGGGGAGAACTAGCTCTCTAAGCTCACATCTTAGAGGGATTTGCACCTTTCCTTCATAGAAGGAAGGAAACCATTCATTCCCTTTTACACAAGGACTCTCTTCCTCCTCGTAGGAAGAGGGTAAATAGCTTGCCCAAATCTGCATAGTTAGTAGGTAGAACTCAAAACTCAAACCCACTTCCTTTTACAGAATGCTAGTGTGTGATCAAAAATTGATATTTATAAGACAAACAGTGATTGAATAAAAATGCAAATGAACCCAATCTCCTGACTCTTACACACATCCATACTCTGAGGTCTGCTACTTGGTTTTTGATGCTGTTGTTTAACCATCCTATTAGCAATTACTGACCATTATTGCTGTCCACAGGAACATCTAAAGAATGGACAATGAGACCTTAGAGAATGCCTAATTCATAAAGACCTCCATAATATACAAATTTCTTGTTAATATAGAATTTTTACACAGAGCAGGAAGACCACCAAGCAGCCTTAAAAGCTGTTTTCTCTGCCTTCTGCCCCTAGTCATAGTTGCTTTCCATTCTGCCCATGGTAATCAGGGGCAGGGGCTTGACAAAAATCTCACCTTGCCCCACACTCATCCTGTGCTTTTCCTGTGGCCTTTGTCCTCTGCAAGCCAGGAGGCATCCTGCTGTCTCTTACTTTGTTTCCTCTCACATTTGTGCAAGCATCTGTTGAGTGCCCCTTAAGAAGCAGAGCCTGTGCTGGGTACCGAAGATACAAAGCTTGAGTCCAGCACATAGGTATAATCTATCCTCATGATGCTTCTTCATGCCTGTTGGAGCAAACAGCAACAAAGGAAAGCTATGTGGAGGACTCTGTAATGGTAGTTTTGATGAATGTCACAAAGGGAAGTATAGGATGGTAAGGTTGTTTAGCAGGGGAATCTATTATTTTAGGAGGGTCAAGACCAGCTTCCCTTAAAGGGAGCAGGAAGGGAAGACATTCATATCAGAGAGCACAGCATGGGTAAAGGTCCTGAAGCAAGATAAAACTTGACTTTCTCAGGAAGATTTGGAAAAGCTCACATCACTGTGATGGCTGGCCTTTCAGGAGCCTGCAGGTGTTGCCCTACTGCCTTCAGAGGCAAGTCTGAAGTCCTTGCCGGGGTGAGCAAGCCCTGCATAGTTTGCATCCCCACTGCAGCTCCGATCTCATTTCCACACCACCACCGTCTTTGTCCTTAGCAGCCTCATTTTGCTGTTCCTCAAAAATAACACAGTTGTTTCCCCTGCACCTACATTTTTTCTCTCTCTCTGCCGCCAACACCCTCATACCAGATATCTTTGTAGCTCACACCCTCGCTCCATTTGGATTTGTGCTGAAACGTTACCTTACCAAAGAGGCCTTCTCTGCCGGATAACTTCCTCCAATAGAGCTAGTGACCCTCCCCAGGCTCCATCCCACTCCTCGGTACAGCAGCACCCCTTATCTGCAGGGAACACGTTTCTAACCCTCTGGGAATGCCTGGATATATATATATATATATATATATATATATATATATATATATCCAGCTGTATATCTATCCTAACTATTTTGTATATACAGATACAAAACGGCCCTTCATTTCTATCTCCTTTTTTTTGTCAGAGATGGGTATTCTATTGCCATTTAAATATTGTAGGTGTGTGAATTCAACAAAATAAACCAATATAGTCCAGTAGTCCACAATATTAGTGGGTTATCCACAGAACTGGCAATGTCAGGAGTTGTTGACTTGAGCCTTTTACAGCTCAGCATATTAATATGGCTTTACCTTTTATACCTCGTTTTCATACTTTTCCTGGTTTTCATTCTTATTGATATTATTTTTAATCTCAGCCCATGTTGTGGCATGTGATGCTTACATTCCTTGAGGTTACTAGGTTCCCAGGTATGGCTTATCTTTATTCTACTTTTTCCCCCTTTCCTTCTCTTCCTCCTCCTCACCCATCCCCTTTGCTTGCTTGCACCACTTCCCTAATGCAAGAGATCCATCTCCTTGCCCCTTCTATCCACCCTTTATCATTCTCTTCATTTTTCTTTCTCTCACTGAAATGAGAGCCATCATATGATATTTAAGCTTGTGTGTCTGATTCATTTCTCTCAGCGTTATGTTTTCCAGGTGTATTGTTTCCCCCCAAATGTCTCTAATTTGTCACGTCGTCTTTATAGCCAAGTAGTATTCCACTTAGTGGGGATGCTACATTTTCTGTATCCAGTTGTCTGTTGATGAGTATACATGCCGTTCCCAAGATTTAGCTAGTACCAGTTATGCAGTGATAGGCACTGGTATGCAAGGATTGCTATAAATGTGATGTGTTAAGCTCTTTGGGGAAGATACCTAAAGTGGAGATACCTGGGTCACATGGAATCTCTAACTTGAGTTCTTGGAATCTCCATCTGACTGCCATTATGGTTGTATGAGTTTACATTCTCACCAACAATGAGAGAGGGTTCCTTTCTAACGCCAGCACGACAGCATTTGTTATTGCCATGCAAGATACTTAAAGCTTACAAATTTTTTTAGCTTCTGAAATTTCCACTTAATATTATTGGGCTACAGTTGATTATGGATAATGGAAGCCATGGGAAATTACACCACACATAAGAAGGGCTTGTTGTCTATTGCTTTCTTGTCTTTACTACCACCTAATGTTTTATTTTTATTTTATTTCATGAACTGTATTACTTCATTACCGTTTGAAAGTGGCCAGTACTGTTTCTGTGTTAACTGCTGCCTCCCTGGAACCTAGGACCATGCCTGACTCACAACAGATACCCAATGAATACATGTCTACTGACCCCTGAGCTATAGAAGATTAGGCTGGGGAGGAGCAGGGGCCAGGTCCTGTGACACCTTGCAGCCATGTCTCCTGTGCCCAAACTCCATGCTACACACACTGTGCCTCTGGGCTTCTTGCCCTCAATTCTCCATCTGCCTGCTATGCTCCTCCTCAGCACCTTGGGTCACCTTTGCTCCAGTGGAAGTTCCGCTGTCCTCTCCCCTCACCTCACCTTCCATTGCCATAATGTCACTTTGGATCCTGGGGAGTGGATCATTTGTCTGATTCCTATTCCCACATAGATAGTCCTAATGAGTGGGGCCACGTTGGACTTGTACCTGGCCCCTGCGCCAGTAGACAGCTTGCCCTATGGTAACACTCACAAAAATTTTGTTTAATTAAATGGAAGGAATGATAATGATCCAAAAGGCAAAGCCTCAGAGCTATGCCAAAATCATGGTTGGATTTAAAGGAACAGTTAAGAGTGTGAACTCAGAATGTGGTTGTCTTGATTTTGAATTTTGTCCTATGGCTTAGTACTAATTGCTTAAGTCTCTAAAGGACTCAGTCTCTGCATCTGTAAAATGGGTATAATAATATGTTCACAAGGTCTTTATGAGCTGTAAATTAATCACCAAATAGAGGTGTACTGAATTTAGTAAGGAATATTATAAATTCTCTATGCTTATATTGTTTAAATACATAAAACAAATCAGGACATTGTCTGCAGGCAAAAGACCTTGAAGTCCCAGTGAGGCCTGAACTTGGGAGAGGGACAGCATCTGGAAACACACTTGAGAATTTGAGCCAGAATTTTGGCATGACACCAGAGGCCCTCTAACCAGGGCTTTCCTGGAGGCCCAGGTGTTGATGGGGAAAAAGAAAGCGCTCTGGTAACAAGCAGAATAAAAGGGTCTGCGGGATTGCTATTTCACATGCAAATTAAGTTCCAAGCTTCCTGAGAGTTAAAATGAAGAAACACATATTGCTTATACAGAAGAGAAAATCGAGCCTTTCCTAGTTCTTGTCCCTAAAATAAATTTCCCCGTTGTTCCAGGCTCCTAAAGATGATGTGAAAAGCACAGTGCGTCTTCTCCCGACCTCCCTTCTCATGCCTGGGACTGCCTTGGTAGCTGGATTGTTCAGGTTTCTTCTCTGAACTTCTGGATTTGTTTGAAAAATCTTAGATCCTCATTCTGAGTCCACTATTATGGGGTTCCCCCATCAGCCAAAAACTGCATTTGATTCAAGCTCTTAGAATTTCACGGTTTTGAAAGTCCTTAAAGGTCATCAAGCCTAACATCTCCATCCCACTCACCTCTGTATCAGAAGTATCTCAAGTGCCTTTCTAACTTCTATTTGAATACCTCCCATGACAGGGAGCTTACTACCTCCCATTGATAGAAACTTCTCTCTACAAAGTTTCTTATTCTACTGAATTGACACCTAAATCCTGGCTTCTACCTATCGAAAGAGGCATTTCATCACTGAGGAAGAAACCAAGTCAAATTGGCTAGCAGGAAGAAACTCTGGGAATCCTGAGCTTCATTAGAAGTACACTTTTGTTCAAATGAAGTGTTAAAATTAAAGCAGTATATATCTGAGTGGGGCCAATTGGCATAAACTCACCACAGCATATGGTGTGCTTCCTTTTATATGCGTGTTTAGCAGCTAGTGGGTACCAAACCTTGCACAGCTCTCAATTGCTAGCACTAATGAAGGATCTGTTTGCCTTTGGGGATAAAGATGGTATCACTGATTCACAGTTGTTTTTCCAGGAGTGAAGAACAGATTTTACTTCCTCATTCAAACTCTCTTGCATGATCCTTTCCCTTCATCACCGCCACTGTCCTAATTCAGGCACCATTTTCTTTCGCTAGGACTGTCCCCTTGCTTCTACCTGGCCTCCCAGCCTCCAGTTCTGGCCTCTGGTCTAAGGTCACAGTGCGGGAGGATGCTTGTGCCACAGATTTGAGGTATCACTTCTGGCTCAAAATCCTTCAGTATCCATGTGGAGTCTATACTTTTTAGAATGGAAAGTAGGCAGGGCAAAGTCAGAGGGTCACTTGAGGCCATGGACTAGGACAAAGCTAATTGTTCCCAGTCAGGGACAGCTGAACCTCCAGAGGAATATGGTGCCTTCTGGAACAATAGGTCACATATGGATAACTGCAAATTATACAATTTGCTGACAAATTTTAATGTCTACTTGGTAGAAGAAAAAGATTCTGTCCATATTGCTGTCCCTAGCACCTCTACTACTGATAACAGTATCTAATATTTTTATAGCACTTAAGAATAACATTTCATCTAATTTTCATGACATGTGATGGCCATGTAACCAGTGGAGTCCTGAGCATGAGCACCTCCTATTCTGTACCCTAGTTCCTTCTTCTAGTCCCAGACCCATGTGTCACTGGTGTGTGGAGCAGGCTTTGTGGGGAGATGACAGGGGATCCTAGATTGAGAGACCTGTTTGAGTAGAGGTCCAGGGTCAGGGTTGGAAGAATGCTGGGAAGGCCCAGCAGTGGCCCTAGAAGTCCAGGAGGCCCACTCTACCACAGGAAGTGGCTGGGACCCGAGCCCCTACCTGCACAGATCCCAGGTAGAGGCCAAGTGTGTGGTTTCATTCTGGGTCTCTGTTTCCTACTCTGTACAAGGGGGCTGCCAGCAACTCTGGCTGCCTCCTCCCCAAGGACTGCGAGGCCATGACAGGGAAGCACAGAAAGCTGAGGAGCCTGCAGCATGAAGTGGTGCAGAGGGCATGCAGTGGTGTGGGAGCCTGCAGCCAAGCCAGCTTCACTCCTGACCTGTGCAGGGAGCCAGGTCCCCAGCTCTCCTTCCTAGGAGAGACTTGGTATCTCATTAAGGTGAGCGAAACAGCTATGCTTAGCAAAAGTAGCCAGTTGTTCCTCTTGTGCACAGTCATGACCTTGTTGGTGGAAGGTGGCTCCAGCACCTCCCATCCACTCTCTCAGCCACAGGCAGCCCACAGAAGAAACAGGCAAGTGTTCAGTCTGGGCCCAGCTCATTCCTCTTCATGAATCCCTCTTCCAGTGCCACTAGCTCCTTCTGCACAGACCTGCGGCTTGCCTGAGCTCGTCTCTCCCACCACTCACCCTTTCCCGGGGGGGCGCTTTCTACATGTCACTTCTTTACGACAAAGAAGGGCTCAGAGGACAACATTAGGAAGTGTAAGATCCATGTTGATAACTAGCTAAGAGGCTAATTGAAAATATTTGGGGTTTGAATGTTAACTCTGTCAAATCAAGTAAGAAATCATTCTTATCTACCATAGCCAGCAGTTATGCAAATCTGCCAATGGCATTAATTAAGGGACTTCCTTACTTCTCAGGGCATTTATCATAAATAAGAACCAGGAACATTCAGGGCCGACTTTATTCTCTCCAGCAGTGGTAGCTCCATGTGAATTAATGCCTTATGGGGAAGAAAGTTGATCTGGGAGTACATGGAAGCATTTGGTTCATTGTGAGCAGATAGTTGATTTCCATGTTTGTGTAGTACTGCTTGTTTGCCAAATATCAGTTTAGATGGGCTAGTCACTCCTCAACCTCCCAATGTGGGCAAACTTCATTCCAATTCCCCCTGTCATCACCTGAGATTCCCAGGGTCAGCTTGACTCCTTGTAGTCCACAGGATCTATCATCTATGGAATAATTCCCACCCACGAGCCATTTGGACTTTCTCCACAGCTATGTGATATTGGTTACTACCCCTGTGGTGCTGATTAAGAAACTCAGACTTCCTTGCTATAAAATGAGTTACCCTAAATTTTGCAAAGAGCCAGACAGTTGACATGTTTAGTTCTGAAGGCTGTGAGATCTCTATCACAACTGCTCAAGTCTGCCCTTATGGCTCAAAAAGAGATTGACCCTGAATAGATGAATGGGCATAGCTGTGTTGCAGGAAAAGTTTGTTGATAGGCTTCTGAGGTAAAGCACTGTAATTATCAGGGCACATGTCTATGTGTGTATGCACGTGTGTGGGGGGTATGGTATGTTTGACAAACGGAAAACACTGTAGACTTGGTAACTATTCCTAAGGATCCACTGTGTGTCTAGTGCTATAAGGGTAACACAGATAAGCCAGTAAGCTCATGGCTTGGTAGGGGAAATATCCACACAAATTCACATCGTAGAGCCCAAAGTGCTCAGGGCCATTTAAGGAGATGATGGATGACACAGAATTCAGAGAATCTGGAGCATCAAGCAGCCCCAGAGGAGGCTATACTCAGCTGAGCTGTAAAGAACATCTAGGCTATGCCAGGAAGCCTTTCACAGGCAGGGAGATATTGTCAGAAGGCTGCTGTGATGGGGTGGACCCTTGGCGCATGGCACTACCCACTAGTATGTGAGGTACAGGCCATGGCCAAGCAAACCCCCATGGGATCAGGAAGGGCCACTGGGGACTGAGCTCAGGATGGTATACATGTCCTACGGAAAGAGCAGATCCACATTAGGCCCTGAGTGAGACAGATGGTACGAGTGGTAGGAAAAGAGAAACTGGAGTCAAAGGCATACCACAGCCCTGAGTCACGGGAAGGGGTAGTTCTGGGACAGTGGCTGGCTGCATGGGACCTGAGGTTGCATGTCATAATGCTGTGGCTACAGTCCCCAGGCTTGGGCTGTCTGTCGGCCAGTAAGAGTTCCCCACCCCACTGCAATAAGGATGACCTGGGGTGTTGCTTTGAGCACATCTGCAGCTAGTTTCTGTTCATGTTTATAATGAATCTTAGGAGACTAGTACTCTCAGCCCCATTTTACAGTTGGAGAAACTGAGGCTCAGAACCAACCATACTGTACCCAAGGATTTGAAGCCAGGTCTGTGGGAGCCTACAGCCAATGTTCTGTTCTACATTGCCCTGTTCCATACTCCATAGCGCACACATTAAATTCAAAAATAGAAAAATAAGAGAGTGAAAACAAATACAGGTGAGCGTCCTAATCAGGAAAAGCCACAGCCATGAAATTAAGGCTCAGAGAAGTACTATGGGAAAGAGACATCACCCCCCTGCTGGACCCCTGGGGTCCTACAGAGCATCTTTCATTCTTGCCCCATTGGCCATCCTCTAAACGCTCAGAGCACCTTCCCACATACACAGCGGGCAGCTGGGGAGCTTCAGGGCCTTTCCCTCTTGCATCTCACTCTTTCTAGCCAGCCCCTCAGGAGGAATAGTTCTGTGGGCAGTGTTTCAGGGTTCGCCCTTCAGAGGATCCCAGGCAGGCCTCCGTGTCTATCACAGGAGACGCAAGTCCGGGCCTCACGTTACAGGCCCACCGCCAGCGGCTATTTTTAGCCTCTTCTCCAGCTGGGGTTATGCACAGTCTCGGGGAAGCTCGACCACGCCTGGGAAAAGACTCCTCCTAGCACCCGCCTGAAAATCATGTCTCTTTTTGGGATTAGAACCTTGATGAGCTCATTAGTGAATTGTTATTTGCCCAAAAAGGTTCTGTGGCCGTCTGAAGACATCGCATTAAGCTTGTGATTTCAAAGCTACATTTGAAAAACATACATAAGAATTTATGTGGCCCAGTTTTTGTATTTGTGTCATTTTACCTAAAATATTAAAAGTCTCTGACAAGAAAATGCCCAAGGACTTTTATATGCTAAAGAAACCCAGGGCCCCAACCCGCCAGATCTCCGGGAGCAGGAGTTGGGTGGAGACTTCTGCCGCTTGTCTTCCTTCCAGATCTGGGTTTAGCAGCACAGCTCTTTGCTTGGTGTCCCAAGTCGGAGCCCCCTCTTCAGTTGGAGCGGCTGCCCACACTGCCTCTGCCTTCATCTGGTCCTCTTCAGCCTTCTCTTGGACTGTTATTTAAACATTCTGGAACGTGATCCTTCTGTTACCAGTTTCCTCCCATCCACTCCATTTTCCACACTGCTTCTAGAGTGAGTGCTATAAAAAGCAAACCGAATCTGCCCTTCCTGGCTGAGAGGCCTCAGTGCCTTGATTTTCCTCCTAGCTTGGTTACAGCGCAGGCTTTGCTGCTGTCCTCAGCCACCCGTGACTCTTCTCACATAGGAATGCGCGCAGGAGACGCCAATCTTTAGACCCAGAGAGGAGGAGCAGCTAAGGCCAGTCTCTTTCTGCTGCACCCCTGTCCTGCGCAATCAGCCTTTGCCAGAATGATCACCTGGACACGTGTCACTCTGTGAGGTCCTTTATGAGACTAGGAAGGACACACAATATCAAGATGCAAAACATGCAATGTAGATTTGTTGTTTTCTTGTGTTCCACAAGCAAAGGCCTTAGACCTTGAAGAAATCATCTGTCTTTCAGCCGATCCGCTCTCTGTTCAGCCCCCTTGTCCTTCAGGGTGGCTGCCTTCTCTCTCACTTTCGCCCAAGAAGCAGCCTGTCTTTGCTTGCTCTGCACCTTCTGTGGGAGAGATGGCTTCAGTGCCTCATGCCCGGCAGATGCTGGAGTCAGAGATGATGATAGCTTCTGGCTGCAGGTCTGCAGTTCTGGTCCCATTCTTGCCAGAGTGAGCTCTGGCCAATTTTGTCAGTTACTAGAGAGAAGAGATAAGCACTTTTCCACTTTCCAGGCATGCCAAGGGGTTTTGATCTGTTTTTTAAATGAGTCAATTCAGGGCCAGTAAGATCAGTGGACTAAGCACCTACTTTGGCAAGCTCAGGGACTGGGGTATGATCCCCAGCACTACATGCTGCACCGGCCCTACCCTCAGGCATGCTGATCTGGACACTGAGCCTGGGCATGGTGGCGCACACCTATAGTCCCAGAGATGGGGAGGCTGAAAACAGGATCACTACGAGTCTGAGCTGTGCAGTGAGATCCTGTACCAAATACATTTGAAAAAAGAAAGAAGAAATGAATCAATTCCAGTTCAAGTCCTATCAAGAACATTTTTCCTCCCACTACTGTATTTCAGCCTTGTCATTTTCAAAGACCTTATGGCTTTGCTTTTTAAGGAAGGACACGTGGCTGTGGCCTGTGGGTGACAGGAAAGTCTGTGGAGCAGGTGCGGGGGTCCCCAGCCAAGCACCCCGCCTTTCTCTCACAGGAACTTCTGGTCACTTGTCTGAGTTTCCTGGAGCTATTGAAACAAATTGCTACAAACAGGATGGCTTGAACCACATATCTCTTAAGTCAGAACTTTGAAGCCAAGGTATTGGGACCACCCTCCTACTCTGTCCTAGCTTTTGGGGACTCCACACATTGTTCTGCCTTGCAGCATCTCCACAATAGCTTCACATGGCCTTCTTTGTGTGACATTCCCTTCTATTGTGTCCCAAATCTTCCTTTCTTCTCAATGAGGATACCTGTCATTGGCTTCAGGGTCCATCTGAATAATCCTAGATAGGTTCATTCCAAGTTTCTTCATTATGTCTCCAAAGGCCCCCTTTTTCCATATAAAGTCACACTCATAGTTTAAGGTGTTTGGGCACTAATATATCATTTAGGAGACAAGGGGGGGGGGCACTGTTCAACCCACTATGTCAACCCAAGACATACCAAGTCCTTTCCCAGTTGTGCCCTTGCTTACATTTTCTTCTGTCTACATTTTCTGTCCTTCTCTCTTCCTCCCCATCTGTGCACTTTCATCATGTTTTCATCATTCTTCAGACTTGGTTTGTCCTTATGGTACAAGCTTGGACATCACTTCACATGTTCATCCTTTCCTGGCTTGGAGGAACCATAACAATTTTCCACTCCAGAACCCTGAAGCAGATGCTCTCTTTCTTGGAAAGCAGTTGCCAGCCAGCGAGGTGAGCCTATTATGTTAATCATGAGAGAGCCACAACCTGAAGAAGCTGCCAAGAGTAGCTGAGCAATTTAGGAGGACAGCTTCTGCCCACCATCCCTACACCCATCCAGTAGCTGCTCTCCAAGGGATTCAGTACACCACAGAAGGAAAAGCCAGTTGAAGAACCCTTAGGAGTTCTCCTGCCCTATCTACCTTCTTTTATGCAAACCCACAAATTCCTCTAAGAGAAGGAAGAACTTTCCCTTCCCACCAGCAGTAAAATGGAAGAGATGATAGTCCCCTCCTGGTAGAGTTTTCATCAGTGCTGTCTCTGGTTGGTTGTGGGGGAGGCAGAGGACAGGAGGGCTCTTGAATGACTGGGACCAAAAAACAGCAGGACACAGCCATCAAAGATGGCTAGAATGATGCTTAGTGCTGCCTGCCCTCAACTTTCAATACCAATTGGGAAAGTTGCTTCATGACTATTTCATGAATAGCAAGTCAGGAAACTTGAGTTTCTAGAATGAATTCTACCCTAACTCTCTGGCCTTGGGTTTTCCCCTTCATAAAATGAGACAGCAGATTAGGCAATTTGTAAGAGCTCTGTAAGTCTAGGAGTATCTGTCATCAAGGACCACTTTATCACTTTATTCTTTGGGTATAAATAAGAATATTTGTACAAAGTCATCATACCGCATAAATTACAAGTCTACAGCAGAGGAAATCTATCCATACAGTTTTGGGACTCACTGGAGAACTAATAAGTTCTTAAATATAATGCTATACTTTGTGAAAAGCCCTTAGTTCAGAGAAATAGTCTTTGCTCTCAAAGGACTTATGATCTAATATTAAGGGTGTATGCCTGAAGAATTGCCTACACAGGCCAGATGGATGCATGCTTAATAGAGTGAGTTCAGGGTATCCAGGAAGTCCTCAGAGAGAAGATGATAGTGTGGCTGGGTGTGAAGAGTGAGTGGAAGGTAGGCACACAGCAAGGAGGAAGGAGACAAAGGGCTTTTAGTCATCAGGAACAGTCGAAAGAGAATGCTTGAGACTTAAGGCCTACCAGGGTCTGAGTGATGTTGAGAAGTGAATCTGGATCAGTCAATGTACATTTAATTTCTGTTAGATAAAATCACTTCAAAGTTACTCAAACATTAGAGTATGGATTGAGTGAAGGGTTGGAAATCCAGAGGTAAGTCATACTTCATAATTGGGATATTTCAGTACCCTCCCACTGTTCTGTACTGTCTTCTTTCTCCCTCTTCTGCTTTCTGTAGAACCAACAGCATTCTAGGATGATGCCTCTCCAGCCAAAAGATGGGTGTAATTAATTCCTCCCATGGCTATGGACTTCTCTAGGGACAGGGCTTCCCTCTTTTTGACTCATTTGTTTAGCGACATTTGACATAGTTAATATCTCCCTCCTTGAGCATCATCATCTTCTGATCATTGGGTGACAATTGTCTTTGTCTTCTTCCCCACTGTGCCCCTGTTTTTTATTATCTCCTTGTTGGTTCTTCTTCTACTGTCGAACTTCTGAATGTCCTCATTACCAAGGGCTTTCTTGTCATTTCCATGTCCTTTCTCTAGGAGTTCTTTGATTAACAGGAATATGCACCAATAACTCTTAAATTGAAATCTTTAGAAAATTACTCTTAAATTTATATCTGCAGCTTGAAACTTCTGCTTCTGGACTTGTGTATCTAATTGCATCCGTGGCACTTTCACTTGCATGTCTGATGGATACTTTACATGAAAAAAATTTAAAGCAAAACATTTATTTTTCTCTCAGCTTAGTTTTCTTTATTCCTTCATTCAAAATTTTACTGCCATCCACTCAGTTTTTCAAGCCAAAAACCCAGTTGTCCTTGATTACTTTTCCTTACCTCTTCATGTCAGTTCTGTGAGCTTTCTGCCAGTTCTAGCTCCAAAACAGGTCTGGAGGGCCACTCTATCTGCCTTATGAGGGCCTTTCTATGTGCCTTACAAGGGCTACTCTATCTGCCTTACTCTATGGCCCCATTCTTAGTCCTCCCTCTTTACTCACCACTTTCCAACCTCTTAAGCTCCTTTGTTTTTTCTAATATTCAAACTTATTTTTTTATCTGCTGCATCTCTTATTTGTTTGTTTGGAATGCTCAGATCTTGACATAGCTGATTTCCTTCCTGTCCCCAAAGCCTGGACTCAAATATGACTTGCTATCTGAAAATTTCCCCCACTCACTATTTTGATTTATATTTGTTACTGATTACTTGTCTAAAGCAATGTATGTTGGTTTATTTTACCTCTTCTTGTTCTAGACAAAGCAAGTAATTCTTCCAGCCTCAATCACAGGGAGCTCCCTATATCTAGGAAATTGCCTGACACTCAACAATAACTGAAAATATATTTGTCAAATGAACGAATGTGTATTTTAGAAAAATTACTTTAATGACAATTTGGAAAATTTTCTTTTTAATTGTAATCTTATTTTATTTTTTATATATTTGATACTGAGTCTACAGGGTCTCACTACTTATGAGATCAGACTTATAGTGATTCTCCTGTTTTCCAGTCTCTCAAACACTGGGATTACAGACTTGTGGCCCTACACACAGTCTCAATCTCAGCACACCTCAGGTGCAGGGTTGCTAAGGCACACTGGGGATTGAACCCCAGCTGCTGCACTCTGCCTAAGCAGCCACTTTAGTCCACTGAACTGTTTGGCCAACCCTTGGAAAACAGTTTTGAACGGGAGAAGTATGTGCTTTGGAGAGTTCTCTTTGGCTAAAGATTGGACTTAGAAATCCCATGGTTTCCAGGAGCTCCAAACCTGGTATGATTTTTTCTCCCGGTGAGGAATTCAGGATGAATACATCCTACAAATGAGTTAGGGGATCCCTTCATTTATTGGGAGAGGTGGGATTTTTTTTTCTGTGCTGCTGCCTTTAAACTAGGTGATTAAAATGTGACCAAAATAGATTTCTGTATCAGGTCGCTGACTCTGTGCATGTGAGAAAGTGGAATCATATGCGTTTCCCGTGGCAGTTCCTGACCCCCAAATCAGATGCATGCTGGGAAGACAGAGTTGTGTTCTGAGAATCCTGTCTGGCAGGGAAGAATTGAGTGGAGTCAGCCTGGGGTGGGCACACTTTGCTTCCTGAGTCCGAGGTCTGCTCGGCTGGCCTACTGGTGGATAATGTGGCTGTGATTCTTTTCTTTCCATCTCTTCACGGCAGCACAAAGAGACGCACAGATCTTCATAGAAATGAGGTTAGCCAAGCTCTGTAACTTGAGGATTCTTCTTTTTCTTTTTACCCCAGAGTCTGAGTTCTCTTCCATTCTTTGGAAAGCACAGTAGATACAGAAAGATTGCCAAATTTACCCTTCGAAATCCTGTATGGCCAGAATTTATATTGTTGAGAATGTGTATCTTTTCTCAGAATAAATAAAAGTCCATCCCAGTGGAAATTACCCTCTTTTTCACTCTTTCTGTCTTACTTTCTGAAGTGATTTGAATTCTTAGGTTAGACTTACATTGTGCAGACCAAGAAATTGTTAACCTTGTCATCACAAGAACTAGGTGATCCAAGAGAGACAAACCAGACCCCAGACCCCAGGCCCCAGCTGGCATAGTCCCCGTGGATTCAGGTGGAGGCAGACACTTGCCAGTCTCTACAGATCTTAGTGGGTGACCTTAAGAAAGAGATTTAGGATTTTTGTGCCTAGCCTTTCTCACCATAAATTGAGACTATCAGTATATCCTCCACTATGTATAATGTTGTTTTGAGAATTGAAAGTGTGTGTGAGAATGCTTAGGAAACTGATGTCTTCTACATGTCTGAAACACTGCTTTCTACTTTGTCAAATCAAAGTCTTCATCTAGAATGGATTAAGCAGCATGACTGATAATGACATGGAATTCTGGATTCTGATCAGAATATAGAAATAAATCCACTATTGATGTTTTATGGCCTATCTGCATAGTGAGTATGGAACTTCAGCATTGGAGCTAAAAATGTGGACTGGACATTCAGATTTAGAAAGAATAACTCATTTTATCCACTCAACATTTATGTAATGCATTTTTGAGGTGCAGGTTATGTTTATAACACTTAGCGCAGGTCAAGTGCTCAGTGAATTCCTGATATTATTATTAGTATTGTTGTTTCTTGTCCAGGTTGGGCTGTGGTTTGTAGTTGCCAATATATAAAGGTGTGGTTTCTGTTCTCTGGAGCTCTGAGTCTAGTGAGGAAGGTGGCTTTGTGTGCTGTTGACTGTAAGAAAACAAACTAAATAGAAGCAATCAAAATAGACTTGAGTCAACCTGTTTATATGTGAGTTCTTCTCTCTTATGTCTTATCTATGTAAACTTGGACAAGTAATTTTAACCTTTGATGATTTGTTTCCATCATTTTTTAAATGGAAGAATAAAAGCATTGATTTTAAATGATTGCTGAGTGGATGAAATTAGATTTTTTTGTTCATTTATTTTTCAAATAGTTATTGAATATTATGATTGGCAGAATAGTGACTCTGCAGAGATGTCCATGTCCTAATCCCTAGAACTGGAGGATACGTTAGGTTATAAGAGAAAGGAGGATTACAGTAATAGATGGAATTGAAACTGCTAACCAATGACATCAAACAGGAAAATTACCCTGGATTGTCAGTATGGGTCCAATATAATTATAAGAATCTTTAAAAGCAGAAGAGAAAAGCAAGAGAGAAGTCAGAGTCAGAGAGACTTAAATTAATTAACCATTAATGTTATATTAATGGTTTTGAAGACAGAGCAACAGATCCATGAGTCAAAAATTTCAGGCAGCATCTAAAAGCTGGGAAAGGCAAATAAACATGTATCCTAGAGCTTCCAGGAGCAAAAGATCTCCCTACATTTTAGCTCATCGAGATGAACTCTGAATTTCTGACCTCTAGAGCTGTGTGATAACAAATTTCTATTGTTCAAATCACTACGCTTATAGTAGTTTATTATAGTAGCAATAGGAAATGAATACAAGTATCTAACATGGGTCACAGATTACATTCTGGATCCTGGAGCTAAGCAGTCACATATATGTATGTGCAGACATGTACATGAGCAAGTTTGTACTCATACACCCATACTAAGCTTTTCTATAGCTTAAACTCCAGAAAAATACATGCTTAAATAAATATGTATCAGGGGCTGACAGATGCTATGAAGGAAAAATTAAAGCAAGGTAAGGGAGTTAGAGAGTAAAGGGAGTTATTATTTTGCATAGCAGTGGTTAAAAATGGTCTCTGTAATGAGATGCCATTTGAACAGAAAGCTGAATTAAGTGAGGACCTTCCTCATGCGGGTCTCTAGGCAGAAGAGAAACTGAGGAGACAGATCCTGTCCAGGGGCCATTCCCAAGGAAGAGTATGGCTTTGTTCCTTCTGCAGCCAAAACTTCCAGCAGCTAAGGGAATGAATAACTCAGGCCTGAAGGGGAATCTGATTAGTGCACCTCATCATCCCCCACAGGAGGTGATTACAACAGTCTGCCCAAGAGATGACGGTAATAAGTACTTGGAAGGTTTCAGGGGAGGTGGTGAAAAATGACCAGACTCAGAGATCATAGTATAATCTTGCCAATGGATTTGACGAATGCTTGTGATGGGAAGAGAGATATCAAAGATGATTACAAACAACTGAAGCGGGGTTGTCATTTACTGACATAGGAAATGCTAGAAGATGGGTAAGTTTTGGGAAGAGAAATCAAGAGTTACAGCCACATATTAAATTTGAAGTGCTTTAGGATCTTTAAAGGGGAAGATGTTGAGTTCAGAAGAGAGATCAGTGCTGGAGAGGGAACTTGGAGAAAGCTATGAGCTGGTTTAAATCACACCTTGGAGTGGCTGGAGGTAGAGAACCAACGTGGAGTCCTGTGGCACTGCACCAATTAAAGATGGGAAAGGAGAGGGAAGCTCAGGATCCGGCTCTCAGCTTGTGTCCTGTAGAGGCGAGCTAGACATGGAGGCTTCACAGCGGGCTGAAGGGCTCAGGCTCGAGAGCACTCGAGCACCTGTGAGGACAGGTAAGGGGCTCTCTCACCCTAATTTTCTGACCTATCCAAATTCATCCATGTCACTCTCTGGGCCATGTTCCTTCTGCTGCAAACTAAGGAGTTCTTTTATTTCTAAAGTTCTACAAACCATGATTTAGAAGCTGAATTGTTAGAAAACAGTTATTTTTCCAATCATGTGGATTTAAAATGTTACTTAAATTTTACTTTTCACTATGATAAAGTATATATAAACCACAATTTTCTATTTTAACAATTTTAAATGTACAGTTAGTTGACATTAGCTTCATTCACATTTTTGGGGCTCTGTCACTACTGTTCATATCCACTGGTTTTTCATCACCCATACTTTATGCACATTAGACAATAACTCCCCATCTCCTCCTTCCCCCAGACCCTGGTAACTACAGTTTT
This sequence comes from Octodon degus, assembly GCF_000260255.1. NCBI lineage: Eukaryota > Metazoa > Chordata > Mammalia > Rodentia > Octodontidae > Octodon > Octodon degus. Next base: position 2,372,103 of record NW_004524797.1, on the reverse strand, counting down.
ACTTTGCGTCTCTGTAAATATTATTATTCTAGGTGCCAGGGAAATCATACAGGTTTTTTTTTTTTTCATTTTGTGTTCCTTTTTCACTTACCATAATACCTTCAAGGTTCATCCGTGTTGGTGCGTGTGTCAAATTTTCATTCCTTTTAAGGCTAAATAATAATAATCATGTGGATTTGAAATCATAAGACATATGCCCAAATTCCAACCCTTCTGCTGAGGAGCTCATGTGACCTTGGGCGTGCCCTCTCTTCTCATTTCCTCACCCTTAAATAGTGGAAACTGTACCTACCTCACAGACGCGTTGGGTGAATAACTTCATAGAGTGGATGTGAAACCTCTTCAAAAAGATTATGACGAGATGGCTATTTTTAGCTGTAAGAGGCCACTAGGTTGGCTGCTAGGCCTTGATTCTTTTCTTTTGGCCATGCTCATGACATCTTTCCAAGTAATTCCAGCTGCATGGTTGACCCTATTCATATATCAAGGGAGTCAAAAAGATGGACTCAATGTTTTTCCTGTCAGTTACTCTGGCGGGTCACATCAGAACATCCTAGGATAAGGAGACTATGTGACCCAGACACTTGGGACTTGGATTCCTCCTTCTGCCTGCCAGGGAAAGCGCAGCCCCGGAGGGCTAAAGGAAACCCACTCTCCTTGGCTTTTTGCTGCACTCTAAAGTAACACGAGGCTTCCTGTCTCTAGGCCCATCTCCATGAGGTCATTCCCTGTTGGCGAGACTGCAGGGACAGCTTAGTGAGAAATGCCACAAGCTGCATGGCCTTGGACTGTGGGGGTCTGAGAACAAGGCTGGCTCTCCTGTAAGTTGTTTAACCTCTTCTGTGGAATAAGGGATGGGATCTGGTCACCATCATGGTCACATCTAACATTGGACTTCTGTGAATTATTATCATCCCAATTTTGTCAATGACTTTTGATTTCTTCTTAACTTTTCATGTATTTAACTGGTTCCTAGAGTTTCTCACTTCAGGCTCAAACATAAAGTTTATCTTTACTCTTGTTTCTGAACTTAACTTTTACTTCCTCTGTCTTCACTTTGGTTCCTTTCTGATCCAATTTTCTGCTGGCTTCAGAGGCTGACTTTAGAAACATCTGCTTTCCTGATACATGCCAAATGATTAATAGTAAATTATAGCTTTTATTCTCGCCTCACTTGCATTTTAAGATAAGAGCAGTACTCCAGACTCAACAGTGTGGTCCCCTTGCAGCAAAGTCTAGATTCAGGATGGGAGATGGGCTCAAAAGGATGCAAGCCAAGTTGTGCAGGTTTCCACAGAGAAGGAAAGGAGTTTGGACATCAGATTGTAGCATCAGGAAAATGTTGACAGCTTTGAAGATGTCTCTGAATTATTCAGATAGTTTTTAGAAGATTGTGATAGATTAACTAACAGTCAGCTTGGAACAGCCAGGTGAGCTGAATCAGTGTGGTGCTGGGTGTGCAAGGCCCACTGGAGGACTATTGCCAACAGCATAAAAGCAGAACTGAAAGGGAAGATGGTGTGCTGTCGATTCTCTGGAGAAGCTTGTCACACTGGTTTTCCTAATATAAACTCAGCTGTTCTCATTGTTGGAGAAACTCAGGTCCTCATTGTCACTGAGGATGGCTGCAGTTCTCTGGTCCTTATCTTGAGCATCATTTTCTGGCTCTAGTGCAGATCTCCCAGCTTAGTAACATAAATCTATGATCCCGCTGGCACAGAACTTTTAACTTGCACAACTAGCTGTTTGGCCTTCCCAGATTCTTGATACAGACTTGCATGAGGCATTGTTGTGAGCTTTAGGCCTCCACTTGCATGCATGGAGGACATTGTCATGGGCTCTAGGTCTTCAGCTGGACTTGTGCAGGACATTGCCATGGGATCCTGGCCCTCAGATAGATTCTTTGGGTCTCTAGTGCATGGACAGATCTCTCCCACTGTTCTGCATTTGGCTTTTGGGGTGAATACTATAAAATAATCCTATAAATTATATGCCTATATTAAGTCTATTCCTTTGCAAACCATGACTACAAGGACCAAATTAAACTGGCAAGAAAGTAGAGATAGGCAGGGGAGTAAATCTAGGATCTTAGCAAGAGATATTAAGAGTGACCCTAGGGATGAAAAGAAAGAGACGAACCTAGAGGGCCTAGTACAATCAACTGAACTTGGGCTTCAGTGCATCTGGGCATGAAAGCAGGGGTTGAATAGGACATTGACATTTGCAGGTAAAACCATATATCACTGATGCGTGATTTCACCTGTAGCAAGTACATGACCTACCTGCTCTGCTGTTCTCCCTTACCTCACTGTGCAACAGCTCTGTTCAAATACACTGCTGCCTCCAGGCTCTTGCACTGGTGCATCTCTGTGCTCAATTTCCACTTGAATGTTACCTTTCTCAAGAGACTTCTTGGTTGACTCAGTCTAAGGTAGTCCCTCTGCTCTACTCATTTCTACATCAGCTCTTTCTTCACAAAAATGATCTCTATTTGAAATCAGCTCATTCATTTATTTTCTTACTCCTGCTAGAATTTAAATTCCACTTGGGTAGGAGTCTTGTCGTTTTCATGATTCTGTTTATCACATAGAACAGCAGGTGCTCAGTAATTATAAGTTCAATGAAAAGAGAGAAGAAGAAGGGGAAGAAAGGAGAATGGAGGGGGAGGCAGGGAGATGGAGAAAATGGAAGAAAGAAGGCAGGGACAAAGGGACAGAGAAAGGAAAGATGGAAGAAAGGATGAAAGGAAGGAAGAGAAGAAGGAAGGGAAAAAAGAAAAAAAAAAGAAACAGAAATAAAGGCAAGGACAAAGGAAGGTACAGAAGAGGAAATAAAGGAGAATGACAGGAGTCACATGTGATCAATTATTTCTAAAGATTGCTGCATCATCTCAAGATGATGTGCCATCTTTGCCATGATACTCACTGCTCCTTTCAGCAGATTGAGTCTTTCTCTTAATCATTTTTCTATCTCTGGGGCAAAATGTCCAAGAGCTGCAGTTAAAAAGAGAGGCTTACTTTTGCTAACAGTTTCAGTGAGTTCAGTTGATGGTTGGATGGTAGGGTTGGTCATAAGAAAGCTGCTGAGGTTATGGTGGCCGGTGTCTTGCTTACTTTTTTGGATGCAGGGATAAAATATTTAGCACACACAAGTTAAAGGAAGAAAGCTTTCTTTGAGCTCACAGTTTGCAGAAGTTTTAATCCATAGTTGTCAGCTGGCTCCAAGGTAAGGTAGCATGGTGGAGAGGCATCACAGAGGAGAAACAGTCAATGGCCTGGAAGGCAGAAGGCAGCAAGCAGTACACCTTCCCTTTCCTTTTGTCCCATCCAGGCTATAAGACTTTTAGGTGGTACCACCCACACCCAGGGTAGGGCTTCTAATATCCACATCCAGTACTATGCTAAACCCATTTAATTATCATACATCCTTAATTCAAGCATCACATACCCTAATGAGGCACCACACACCATGTTCCAGCCATCTCTAAAAGGTCTCACATACTAGGGCATGAGGCTTTGGGGAGAACTTCTAGATACCAGCCATAGTAGCCAAGAAGCATACAGAGAAAAGAGGAGCCAACTGGGGACAAGAATACACCCTTTCAGGACCAGTGACTTGCCTCTTCTGACCAGGCCCCATTTCCAAACAGTTCAGTCAACTCTGAACTCACTGGTAGACTCATCTCCTGAAGAGCACCATGCCCCTATGAGCCAATCACCTTCCAGTTGACTTGCCTCTGAGCAGAGGACTTTTGGAGGCATTGTAGATCCAAACAGGAGCAGTCTGCTTTTACACTTGTATAATGTTTCTTTTTGGAGTAGTGTCTTGAGGACATGATGCTCTGAGAAAGCCTAAGCCACCCAGAGAGGCTGTGTAGAGGGAAACCTCCAGTCCATAACCCCACCCAAGCCCCAGCAGATCAGCCAGCTGAAAACAGCCACATGAGAAACTGCTAACAAGAGCCAGCCAGCCAAGCCAAAGTCACGAGAAATAATAACCACTAAGTTTCTTTCTTCTCTTTGGGTGCTGAATTTAAGGAACTAGTAGACATCCAGATGGAGTTGTACAACAGGAATTGGCTATTGTTTTTTTAGATTCTACGTATGAGTGAGATCATACAAGTTCCTTTCTGTGGCAGGATTATCTTCCAGATTTATTCATATTATTGCAAATGGAAGGATCTCCTTTTATAAGGCTGAATAATATATACACACACAATTTGACTCTTTGTAATGTAATATATATGTATAAAAAGTTATATATATATATGGATATATATATATATATATATATATATATATATATTCTTGGGAACCAAGCATGATGGTGCACACCTGTAATCCCAGCACTCGGGAGGCTGAGCCAGGAGGATTGCTGCAAATTCATGGCCAGTCTGGCCTACAAAGTGAGTTCAAGGCCAGCCTGAACTGCGTAGTGAAACCCTATCTCAAACCCTATATATCCTTTATTCATTTGTCAATCAATGGACATTTAGATTATTTCTATGTCTTTTTCTTTGTACTGGAAATCGAACTTGCAAATATCATTGCAAGACCAGGCAGTCACTTATGCCACTGAGCTGTCTCCCCAGCTCTTTATGTCTTGACGATTCAGAATAATGTCATAATAAACATAGGAATGTATGTTTCTATGAGCAGAAAAATTTCTCTTTATCTCTATGAGCAGAAGGGTTTCTATGTGATATGGTAACTTTATTTTTAAATTTTGAATGAATCTCTAAAGTGGTTTACAAAATGGCTACACCAGTTTACATTCTCACCAAAAGTTTATGGAGGTTCCCTTTTCTCCATATCCTCAACACTTATTAACTCTTCTTTTTTTATGTATTTAGTACAGGGTCTACAGGGTCTCACTACATAGATAGAACTATAGTGATCCTCCTGTTTTCAGTTTCTCAAGCACTGGGATTACAGGCCCGTGCCACTACACCCAGTTTCAGTTGCCATCTTTCGTGTGTGTGTGTGTGTGTGTGTGTGTGTGTGTTGTAAAATAAGGGTCCAGTTTTATTCTTTTGCACATGGATGTTTAGTTTTTTCAACATCATTTGTGAAAGAGCCTGTCCTTTACCTAGTGTGCCTTCTTGGTGACTTCTGAAATCAGTTGACTGAGCTGGGCTGGTGGCACATGACTATAATTCAAGCACTGTGGGAGGCTGAGGTAGGAGGATTGCAAGTTAGAATCCTATTTGGGTAACTTACTGACTTAGGGACACTCTGTCTCAAAATTATTTTTTTTAAGGAATAGGATTTACCTTAGTGTGAAGGCCCTGGGTTCAGTCCCTAGTACTACAGTATAAATAAACAAAAGGTAGATAAAACTCACTGACTATATATGCTTGAGTTTATTTCTGGATCTCCATTTTATTCCATTTGTGTATGTATACATTTTTATACCAGCACTGTACTATATTTTACTATAACTTTGCACTATAACTTTAAACCAGGAAGTGCAATTGTTTCAGTTTAATTTTTCTGTAGTTGTTTTAGCTATTAAGAATCTTCTGTGACTTCCTAGAAACTTTTTAATTTCTTCTATTTCTATTAAAAAGTCATTGAAATTTTGTCATGTTATATCTATATGTTGCATTGAATATTATGGGTATCTGAAAATAGTTATTTAAATCCACATAAATGAAATATTTTCATATTTATTTTTGTCTTCTTTATTTTCTTTCATCACTATTTTATAGTTTTAAGTTACAGATCTTTACTTCTTTGGTTAAATTTATTCTTAAGTATTTTATTATTTTAGATTGTACCATATATGAAATTGTTTGCTTGATTTGTTTTTCATATAAATCATTAGCAGTGTAAAAATATAACTGAGTTTTGTATTTTGATTTTGTATTCCACGTATCTTAATAAATTCATTTGTTATTTCTAACACATTTCTGTGTGTGTGTGTGTGTGTGTGTGTGTGTACACGCGCGCGCACACATGCGTGCATGTGTGTATGTGGTGCTTAGGATCTACAGGTTTTTCCTTTATGTATTTGGCACAAGGCCTCACTATGCAGCTTGGACTCATAGTAAGTTCCCTGTATTCAGCCTCCCTGGCACTGGGATTATAGGCGTGCACCACCACACCCGGTCTGGGTAGCCCATGCCTGGGGGCTGTGCCTGCGCAGCATGCAGTATGAGAGATTGAACCATGGTTCCTGCGCTTGCCTATGTAGACACTTAGTCCAATGAGCTATCTCACCATCCCTTGGATCTATATTCAAACAGGAACAATTTTACCTCTTCCATTCTGTTTTGGACTATTGTGTTGTGTTTCTCTATATGAATGTTCTTTCTAATATGTCTGTTACTGTGCAAAATAAAAATGGTGAGAATAGGCATTTTTTTCCTTGTACCAGATCACAGAGGAAAAACTTTCAGTTTAGATTATAATGTTAACTGTGGACATTTTATGAATGATCTTACATAGTTGAGAAAATTTCTTTCTATGCTGTTTTATTAAGAGCTTTTAATCATGAAAGGATGCTGAACTTTGTTAAATGCTTCTCTGCTTCTATTGAGATGATCATGTGGTTTTAATCTTTCATTATGTTAATATTAATTACATTGATTGGAAGATGTTAAACAAATTTTTCATCTCAAGATAAATCCTACTCAGTTTTTGTGTATAATATGTATATAGTTTTTGTACTGGAGTTTGAAACTATGACCATCACACTGAGCTATATTGTCAGTCTTTTAAAAATGTATTTTGTTTTGAGATAGTCTCACCTGGCCAAAGATGGGTTGGAACTTGTGATCCTCCTGCTTCAGCTCCCAATCAGCTTGGATTAAAGGTGTCACCACCATTGCTGGCAGGTATCGTTTTTTGGTTGTATCATTGAATAGATTTGCTAATGTTTTATTAAAGATTTTACATACATACTCATCAGAGGTATTGGACTATAGTTTTCTTGAGGTGTATTTCTTAGGCTTCAGTATGAGAGTTATGCTGGCTTCATAAAATGAATTTTGAAGTATTGCTTCTACTTCAGTTTTTGGCAGTTTATGAAGGATAGGTGTTAATTATTTGAATGTTTAAAATAATTCAGTTGTAAAAAAAAAAAATAAAAGAATTCAGTTGTGAAGTCACCTAGTGTTGGTTTTTTCTTTGTTAGAAGGGCAATTTTGATCACATTGTTATTTGTGATATTTAAGCTAATTGTGTCCATTTGAATGGCTTGGGATTTTCCCAGGGGTTGGTGAAGCAAACTTCTGGGTGACTCATTGACTATGACCCTGGGGGTCCCTGGCCCCTTCTTCTTGGCTGCTACTTCTGCTCTGCGTCTGCTTGGCCAGGAACAAAGCAGCTTTGCCCCCTCACTTCCTTTCACCATGATGTTGCTGCCTTGTAGTGAGCCCAGCCGGAATGGAACCTTGCATCCTGAGCCACAGCACTCCTCCCTGCTGTGGCTCTAGGGAGCTGCATCTCAAGAATGGGAATGCTGGCTGGTAGGCAGTGATCCGTTCCAGCTTCCTGTTTCCTATTCATTCAGTCTTGGCAGGCAGTATGTTTCTAAGAACTTATCCATGTCTTCTAGGTTATTCAATTTGTTGGCATGAAATTATTCATGTCTTTTGCTACTTTTCATTTCTGAGGTGTCCATTGTCCTGTCTCTTCCTTCATTTCTGATTCTATCAGGCCTTCTCACTTTTTCTTGATCTAGCTAAATATTTTACAAATTTTTCAAAAATCCGCTGGCTAATTTTGATGATTTTTTCCACTTCGTGTGTGTGTGTGTGTGTGTGTGTGTGTGTGTGTGTGATATTTTATTTTCTCACTTTTGTTAAATTTGTGTTTACTTTGTTCTTTTTCTAGTGAGGTATTAAATTAAACTGTTTACTTGAGATCTTTACCTTTTTAATGAGTTTATGGATAGAAGATTCACTCAGTCCTGCCTTTCTTCATTCAGTAAATTTTATCTTCGTTTCAAGATTTTTTAAAAAAAATTCTCAATTTCTTCTTCAAGCCTTTTGTTAAAGAGTATTTTTTAATATCCATGTACTCATGAATTTCCTTGCTTTTTGCTCTTTAGAGTTGTTCCTTTGATTCTACTGGAAAAGGTACTTGATGTGTTTTTGATCTTAAATTTGTGAAGGCTGTGTGTGTGAGTGTAGGTCCTAACACAGGACCAATTCTTGAAAGTGTTCCTTGTGCATTTGAGAAGAATGTGCGTTCTTCTGCTAGTGGGAGAACAGCTTCACATTCGTCTGTGAGATCCATTTGGTCTGTAGTGTCATTCAAGCCTGCTGTCTTATTGGTGGTTTTCTATCTGCATGTTCTGTCATATAAAGTAAGATTCTAAAGTCTCCTGTTGTTACTGTATTGCTATCAATATCTGCTTTAAGATCTGTCAGTGGTTGTCTTATACACTTAGGTGCTCTGATATTGGTGTATTTACTACTATTCTATCACTGGTGAAGCGACCCTTTTACTATTACTGAATGACCTTCTGTGTCTCTAGAGATTGTGTTTTGTTAAAGTATACTTGTCCATTATAAATATAGCCACTCTTATTTTCTTTTGGTTGCCATGCACATGTAATATCTGTTACTTTCCCTTCGCTATCCGCCTATGTATACTTTTAAATCAAAGCAGATTTCTTGTAAACAGCGTATAGCTGGGTCATGTTTTTAAAAAATCCATTTAGTCATTTTGTATCTTTTATGAAAGTTTAATATGTTTACATTTAAAATAATTTTTCATAAAGGATTCATCACTGCCATTTTGCTAATGGATTTCTATTTTCTTGTGGGGAATATTTTGGCTTTTTCTTCTCTTTTTCTTTTGTGTGGCTTCTCTATATTTCCTTTTTAGCTACTAAGGAGCTTACAGAAAAATATCTTAGAGTGATAGCAGTCTATTTTAAGCCGATGATAATTTAACTTCCCTTACATTCAAGGATTCTCTCCTTTTTACCTCTTACCTTCACAGTATATATGATTGATATGAGAATTTACAACTATTTCCTATGTGGCTACTAATATAATTTATCTCTAATTATTTTTAATGTTTTTGTCTTTTATATCATGAAGTAGGATTATAGCTGATTTACTTGTCATTTATATGCTGGTTTTTGTAGTTATAAAATATTCTTTTTTGTTTAGATATTTACCTTTATCAGCAAGTTGTTTACTTTCTCATACTCCCACTTTGCTATTTAATGTCCTCTAACTTCCCCCAGAAGATGTTCTGCTAGCATTTTCTGTAAAGCAAGTCTAATGGTAGTAAAACTCCTCATTTTTGTTTGATTTTAAAGGTCTTTATTTCTCCTTTGGGGACAGGATTTTTAAATCTTTTTGAAGGATAAGATTATTGAATATTGTGTTTTGGTTGACTATTTGCTGTTCTTTCAGAACTCTGTACATAATCCATTCCCTTCTGGCTACAAGATTTCTGATGAAAAAATTTAATAGTTTTATAAGGGCTTTCTTGTATGCAATATTAATTTTCTCCTGCTTCTTCCTTTTTGCTTTTAACCTTAGAAAAAAATTTAAGGCCATAAAAAATTTTCAAAACATACAGAATTTAAAAAAAAGATGATAGGAAATTAACCATAGTTTTCATATTGCGTATTGTTCTCTTCAAAGTAGCTGTTCAGATGACCAGATATAGACATGCAAAACTGATCAAACAATTAAGCATTAACTGTTCCTTTCAATAAACCAATAGAAATTAGTAGTGCAATTACCTTAGCTTGTGTGTGTGTGTGTGTGTGTGTGTGTGTGTATTTTCCCCCTTCCTTCTTTATTTTCTCCTTTCCTTCATCCTAGTTGCACTTTCCTTTTGAGCTGTTTATTTCCCTTTCACAATATCTATTGTACCTTTCCAATTTTATTTACTCTCTCAGGTTCTTAAACTAAGGAGATGATATGATATTTACACATGTGAGTCTGGTTAATTTCACTTATGAGTTTGGTCTCTAGTTGCACCCATTTACCTACAAGAGCTTTGAGTTTATCTTTCTTTACAGCTGAGCAATAGTTTGTTGTATGAAAATATTACATCTTTTTTATCCATTCCTCAGTTGATGGGTATCTGGATTGTTTCCAAGATTTGACTATGACAAATTGTGCTGCTACAAAAATGGGTGAACATATATCACTATGTTATGAGATTTTCAGTTGTTCTGGAATAATACTCAGAAGGGGGATAGCTGGGTCAAATGGGACCTCTAATCTTAGTTTTTTGAGGAATCTCCACACTGATTTCCACAGAGGTTGAGCCAGTCTGCACACCCACCAACAGTGGAGAAGGGCTTATTTTTTCCCACAACCTCACCAGCACTTGCTATTGGCTGATTTCTTAATGATAGCCATCTTTTCTGGGGCGAGGAAGAATCTCAGGGTTGTTATAATTGCGTTTTTTGAATCACCAATGATACTGAACATTTTTCATGTATTTGTCATTTGTATTTTTTTTTAATTTGAGATGTATAACTTTAGAAAATTTGATTACAGCATGTCTCTTTGTAGTCATATTATTTTGTATTGTTTTGGCCTCCTGGTTCTGGATTTTTACTTTATTTATTTGTTTAACATATTTAGTACATAGTCTACAGGGTCTCACTGTATAGAACGGACTTGTAGTGATCTTCCTGTTTTCAGCCTCCCAAGTCCTGGGATTACAGGCGCGTGCCACCATGCCCAGTCTCAATGGCTGTCTCAGCGCGCCCTGGGGGTGGGGCCAGCTTGGCACACTGGGGATCAAACCCAAGCAGGCACTTTAGTCCGCTGAGCTATCTGGCCAGCCCTTGGTTCTGGATTTTTATTACTTGACTCAAACTTGAAAAAATCTTTAGCCTACTTTATTTAAATAATTTTTCTGTTCCTGTCTTTTTCTATTCCCCTTCTGAAACTCAAATAATGAGTCTATATGTCTCTTTGATGATATCCCATAAATCCCCAAAGCTATCTTCACATTTTGTTGTCTCTCAGAGTAAATAAATTTACAATGACCTGTCTTTTTGAGTCTGCTGTTCCTGTCTTCTTCTACTTGATCTAGCCAGTTATTGAATCTATTGATTTTTTCAGATATTGTATTATTTAGTACTGTTTTATTTTGTATGCTTTAGTATTTTCTACCCCTTGATTGAAATTTTTATTCTATTTATTACTCTTCTAATCTCATATTTTTGTTTCTATTCTTTTTTAGTCTCTTTTTGGTAAATCATGTATCTCCATGTCCTTAGGTTGGTTTCTGGATATTTGTCTTATCCTTGTAATTGGTATATATTTTCCTATGTCTTCATTTTCCTTGATTCTTTGTTTGTTTCTGTGCATCCGATAAAATCAGTGTCACTCCCACTCTTGTCAAAGTGGTATCATTTAGGAGCTAGACCTCATTAGTTCACTTAGCTAGGGGTTCTGAAACCTCTGTGCTTATCCCCACCATTTGTTTCTAGTTGAACCTGGGAGTATAGCTGCTAGAAGCACACTTACTGAAAAACCACCTTTTTTTGCTGAAGTCTTGGGACACTCAGGAAGACAGGGTTCCATCAACTATCAGAACTAATTGATTACAGACTCGTTCCTTTCAATGGGACTCATAAAAGTTAGTGTTTTTGGTGCATACAAAACTCTTACCAGGGCCAGCCAAATAGTTCAGCAGATTAAAGCACCTGCTTAGTCAGACACAGGGGCCAGGAGTTTGATCCCTGGGCCTGCCGTGCTGGACCTGCCCCAGTGGTGTGCTAAATTGGCGATTGAGACTGGGCGTGGTGGCACCCACCTGTAATTGCAGCACTTGGGAAGCTGGAAACCTGAGGATCACTATGAGCCGGATCTACACAATGAGACCCTGTAGACCCTGTAGACCTTGTCCTAAATACAAAAACAAACAAATACTCTTACCAAAGAGAACCAACAGACTTGTGTTTATCTCTGAAGTAAGCAGAGCCAGAAGGTGCAGAAAGTTCCATATTCCCATTCAGGGCCTCAGGACTTTGTTCACCAGCTCCCAGATGATGACTATTAGAAGCCAAACTCCTATGCAGCAGCTAGAGAAGTGTGCCTTTTCTAGGGCAAAACTGGGAACTGAGCATTTTAGCCCATTTTCTCTGTAATGAGTGCACAATGTAGTACTAGAAGTGCTCAAACACCCATTTGAAACCATCTCTTTGTTCTCTATCATCTAAAAGAAAAAATGAATGCCGAGCCCTGCTGACTCCCAGAGGCATGCAACTAAGGAGGCAGTCCCTCGGGTGAGAGCTGCAGAACTTGAGGTGCTATGTGTGTTTGAACAGGTTGCTTGTCAAGGAAAAGTTCGGTGTGGAGAGTCCCTTTATGATTGTAAAGTGTAGTGCTTAGGATGAAATTGCTGCTTAGTGTGCCTGGGTGCGTCCTGTCTATTTTTGTGTGAATATTTTCTCACTATCTGGTGAGAAGGGGCCCCTCAACTCTTTCTGGGCTTCTCTCAGAGGGAACTGATTGATATATAAATGAAAGGAGGGAAAGCTGAGTCTCCTGTTCTGCCATCTTACTGAAGTCACTCTCATCCATAATCATTTGAGAAATGCTTAGGAACCAGCCTGCCCAGTCTCTCTGATCCACTGCATTCTGTTCCTCTGGATTCACTTTTCTGCCTTATTGTTACTCATTTGGCCTAAAGTTAGGCAACAAATATAGGAACACAAATTCCAGGCTAGCTTGCATCTAATAACTAAATACATTTAGTGTTTTTCATTATGCAAAGTAATTTTCTCACCCTTATCCCATATAATCTTCATCATAACTCCATGACATAGGCCCTTATTTTAAAATGGGAAATTAGAAGATCAAATTAGAATTCAGTTAGCAAGCAGAAGACACCTAAAGGGAAGATCCAGCAAACTGAATTCCTGGGTCAGCATGTTGTCAGCACCACCATACTCATTCCAACAGAAAAGTCTATGAGCTTCTTGGAAAGTATTTAAATGACATAGAGAATAACTTTTGTCTTGAACCATTCATTGTCTGCCATGGGAGTCTTGAGATAACATCTTTGGGCAAAGTCTTTACCTAATTTTGTAAGTAAAACTTCCACGCTAATTTTCTCTCCCTTCTAATGTCAGCCCTGCCTCCTGGGAAAGGGAAAGGGAAGGAAAGGGAGGGAAGGGGGGAGGAGGGAAGAAAAGACTTTCACACTTTATAGACAACCTTGGCTTCTAACACATCATTTGCTCCATTTTTTTTCCTATGAAATATAATAAAGCATGAACTTCCATGGCCCTTACTAATGACATTGTCCCCAAATCCAAATCTCCTCTGTGAAGCATACGAGACAGAACCTTGTTATTTCTGACTTTGGAAAATGCATTGTATTGATGTTATGTAAAAGGCCAAACCTCTGTTCAGTGTAAATAGTTACGCCAGTGTCAACAATTCTAGTGCTTTCCTTTTTTAAAAATGCAAATCCTATGTGATTTTAACTCTGTCTTCATCTGATTCAACTAAAAAAGGTATTATTTTCCAAAAGGGGCCTCTGTCTAAAACAATAATTTTTTTCATGTTTTAACAAAAAAGAAAGAAATATGATAAAGCAGATGTAAAAGCTTTTCTGTTTCTCTTTAAAGGAAGATAGTGATTGTTTTGCACATTTTAATTTAACATATTTTAAAGGTTGAGACTTGGTTTTTTTTCAATAGAAAGATTTATTTTGGATTAAAAATTAATGTGCAAGAGCTAAGAATAGTTTTGAATATCAGGAGGCAAGAGAAAGACTCAGGAAATCTCTTTGCAAGCCTCCAACTCAATCACCCTGATCTCCCTGAGACCAGCCGGACGCTGCGTGAGACCCTAGCCCATTCTGACATCACAGGCACATGGGTCACAATTGTAAGACGACGCAGTGTGCCTGGAGGAATGACAGCACCATCTAGCTAGGCCTCTCATCTCTGTAATTCGTTATCACTAAATGGATGACCACACGTCTCTCCATTTCACCTCCTGGTCTCACCATCCTTCCTTGACTGCTGTTGGATTTTCCTGTTAGCTTTCCCCAGCTTTCCCACTATGCACTTGGGTCCCTACTCCATGATGGGGAAGTGCTACTCATCTTCCTCATTCGATGTGGATGCTCTCTCCAGTGGAGGCTACTAGTTCTCACTCTTTCCTTATTGTGTGGGGCTGGGAAAGGGATTACTAATATATGGATGTTTTCTTATTTTTCCATACATTACATTTTTACAAGGTTAAAAATTATTTTTTCATTTCATTCTTCTCAGCTATATAATCCCCTGTCTCACCTATGTCACTGTTGCCTGTTAGCCTCCTGTGCACTGTTGTTCATTTATTGCAGATTTTGGCATCTGATTCATCATCTTGCCATCTAAAGTCTTGCCATGACCATAGAAGATTTCAGTGATGAGAACTAAACAACTCAACCACCTAGTTTCATAATTCTAGAACTCTTTTTTGCTAGAGACAGTCACCTTGCCTCAATTTCAGTAGCATACTCAGAGGCTATCTCCTAAAATTGTTACCCTCTCCTGTAGTTTTAGTGTCTACCAAATGCATGTATTGGAAACTTAATCCCTAATGCAACAATACTGCTAGTTTGGGCTTTATGAGAGGTTGTTCAGCCATGAAGTCTCTGCCTTTATAAATTGATTAATTCTATGAATTAATAGATTCAGTATTTTGGAAGATGGTTCCATACAAAAGGATGATTCAGTCTCTTCTGTCCCCTTCTCTACCCTTCTGCCATAGCATGAGGCAGATATAGCCCTTGATATTGAACTTGGACTTCTCTCCACCTCCAGAACAATGTATCAATAAATCTCTATTCATTATAAATTGTCCAATCTAGAGTAGTCTATTATAGCAACACTGAAAGAAATGAGACATCTTCTGAAACCATTTTACTTTCCTCATGTCCCTGGTTCCTCTAAGCTCTTGGTTTCTCATTTTCTACCCCTCAGCTGGCCTTCTCCTCATGTCTTTGTTCTTTTCCCTTTTCAACTCTGATTGATTACCTTTTCCTCTCAGGAACTCTCTGAACCTTTACCACCCCCCTTGGATTCCATACACAGATTCTTTGTAATTCTTTTTTTTTTTTTTAATTTTGGACTTTTGAGATAGGGTTGTTCAGGCTGGTCTTGATTCACTGTAAAGGCTGGTCTTGATTTACTGTGGCCTCAGAACTGTGGCAATCCTCCTGCCTCATCCTTCTGAATATTGGCTAGGATGACTGGCATGTGCCACCCTGCCCAGGTATACACAGCTTCTTATTCCTAAGACAAGGTCATGTCTTTTACCCCTACTGGGAAAACGGACCCCTCTGGGATCACCTCTCCCACCCTTCAGCAGCTTACTACTCCTGGCTGCCTCTTTTCTCAGTCTCAGGATGCATATTTCCTTAAGCCACTTTCTTCTCCCATACCTCTTCCCACACCCACACTTGTTCTACCAATTATCTTTTCTCTTATAAAATCTTCTCTCATTGAATATAAAAATAATCAAGTTTTTCCTATCCTTAAAAAAATCTCAAAAAGAAGCCCTGTGCAGCCCAGGTTCACCTCTAACTAGGCAGCATCTCATGGAGTACCTCAAGAGTTGCCCACATTCATTGTCTCCCTTTCCTCACCTCCTATTCACTCCTCAACCTCCTGCAGTTCAGCTTCTTGCCCTAATTATCCTACCAAAACATCTGTCACTAAAATCAACAATTGCTTCCTAATTGCCAATTCCAATAGTTGTGCTATAGTTCTTGTCTTCCGGAAACTGCTTCCAACACTTGACATTGTTAATTGCTCTTTGCCTTCTTCAAACACTTGATTTCCTTGACATGTAGGGCCCACTCCCTCTGATCCTTTAGCACCTCGCCATTCACATTTTACCCTTCTCTTTCTCTCACATATGGGAAGTCTCCAGAATTGCCCATTTTTCCTAGTTCCGCAGATGAGCTCTTAATCCTCCTTTCAAATTCCTTTAAGTCTGCCCCTCACTCTGCCCCCAGATTGTTGCAACGGATTTTACACAGATCCCTGTGCTTCTGTTCCTGCTTACTTCTAGTCTGTTCTTAGGGCATAATCACCTGAGCCTAGTGCATGCTTAAACCATGTAAGTAATTTCTTAGTCTTCATAGGAACATGTCGAGGCTCTGTACATACAAGGGCATCTATGGCCTAACATCTGCATATGAACTCAGCTCACCTATCTTCCTTGCCTGACCCTTTCTGCTTCAGCAACAGTGAGCTGCACAGAATCCACACCTTCTGCCTCTTTAGCCAGGCAGCACTTATGCTCTAGTCCATGTTTTCCCTTTGCCTGGTATTCTTCACAATTTTCCTTTTATCCTTTACATTACTGAATCCCACTCATTCTTAAAATTCAGCTCAGAAGCCCTCCTTCAGCCCCTACCCTGCTACTTATAGATTTCATGTTCTGTAACATCCTGTGCTGTCTTCTCTGCCTACTCTTGCATTATATTGTAAGTTTGAGATTTTCATTCAGTGTTTTGTCCCTATTACCTGGAATGTCATGTCTTCATAAGGTACATGGGTAAAGTATTGGATTTGGATAAAAGAAGCAAGAGCTCAAATCCTTTTACTTCCACATACTACTTTCATGATACATGAGTATAAGATCATTTACCCCTCTGAGCCATGCATGCTTCCTTATCTATAGTTACTGTATGTGCTTTTCATGGAAAAATAACTGAAGAATGAATGAGGAAATATATAAATGCTCCCTCTAAACAAAGTATAATGAAAATAAAAAAGTATAATGAAAATATCTTATATGGAATATGTAGGAAGACATAGATATGAATAATTTGTTGACAAGTATTAATAAGACTCCTTATTCATTCAAAAATCTGCACAAGCATTTTTGGTGCAATTTATATATTTATTTTTCCATAATTTTATTGAGAAACAAATAGCAATGAGACAGTTTCAAACCAAATTGGTAGGACAGTTTCAATAATTAACACATTGCATACATTCTTCCTAGTGGTTAATTGCTGTACAAGATGCGGACTTGATATCCTATTTACAAACATCATTAGAACAAATCCTTCTATTCATTAAGAGAATGTAACTATATATCTATCCTAACCACTTTGAATACACAGACACAAAATGGACATTCATCTGTATCCCCTTTTTTTGTTGTTCCATCATTTAAATATTATAGGTGTGTAAACTCTGCACAAGCATTTTTATATTGGCATGTGTTATGGTCCCTCCAAAATTCATGTTGAAATTCCCTATGATTTCTATTATCACTATGTACACTTCAATTGTGCCAATAAACATAATCAAAATTTTATAAAAAAAATCCATATTGAAACTTAGTCCCCAGTGCAATAGTATTAAGAGGTGAGGTCGATGGGGAAGTGATTAAGTTATGAGAAGTCTACCTGAAAGAATGGGATGAATTCCTTTATAAAAGAGGCTTTGGAGAGCACCTGATCCTTCCTGCTTTTTTACCTTTCTATAAGAGGGGATCCAGATGGCACCATCTATAGAAAATGGGCTCTTTCCAGGCCCTGACTCTGCCAGTGCCTTGATCTGGAAATTCCCAGCCTCTAGAATTGAGGTAAATGAGTTTCTTTGTTTTAGTTAATTAATTAATTTGCTGTGGGGTCTCACTATGCACCTCGTAGTGAGACTCGTAGTGATCCTCTTGTCTCAGCCTCTCCAGCCATGGGATTATTGGTGTGCACTATCACACCCAGTTTCAGTGGCCAGCACCTCTTGCCTGGGGTTCCAGGGCAGGCATGGCATGTGTACCAGGGATCGAACCTGGGTCCTTGTGCTTGCTGGGGAGGAGCTTAGACTGCCAAGCTATCACCCCAGCCTCAACCTAAAATATTTTGTTAAAACTTCATGAACAGACTGCGGCAGTGTGGTAGCCTGCAATGCAGCATGGGAAGACTATCTCTTTGCTTAAAACCTAGCCTAAGTGCCTAGAGATACTACAATTGTTCTCGTGAGAATTGGCTAACATTACTTAATATCTGTGACAATCACACTAACTTAGCTTCCATATGAGTAGGACATGTATCTCCAGGAATCTTGAAGAATGTACAGCATCATGTTTGTGTGTGTGTGTGTGTGTGTGTGTGTGTGTGTGTGCCCGTTCTATGCTTCCCGACTGTTTCAAATGATACATTTTACACACTCTTCAATTGTGAAAATCAGGCAATGAAATAAAGGAAGGACAATTCTGATGAGATTTTACAATCAAACCTGGTTTAGCATAAATGAACACATGTCATTATCCAATTATTTATCTATTGCCTGGCCAGAATAAGAATAGTAGTTCCACTCTGCAAGGGAAGCTCCCTATTCAGATAAATAAGAATTAGAAATGCTGGACCAAACAATCACTGGGAGTGATCTGTTCTGATGACTCAAATCCATATGGTAAAGTGAAGGCAGAAACCCTTTATTCCACACTATGCAACCAAACACTTTAAGAAAGGACATCTCCATCTGTGGAACAGAGGGACACTGCAGGTACCCCAGAACAGGTGAAGGTCTATGGAACAGAAAGGCAAAACCTTGAATTTAGAGGAAATGTGGCTCTTCCACCTCATAATTGACTCTTTGGTGGGTTCATTCCTTATTCGGGGCCTCAGTTTTGTCACCCATCACATGGATGGAGTTCTTGTATACACGGAGACACAAATACACACATACATGTCCAAGACTCAGAGACTGAATACACACATATGTGTGTACACAGACACACACACATACACACACACACACACACACACACACACAGAGAAAAGCACACGTGTGCCAGGCCTATATTCAATAAATAACAGATAATATTTTAACTAAGTTTGTTTGAAGCAAAGGAAAATACATAGAAATAAGGGAAAGTTATAAAAATATACTTAGTGAAAATAAGGCAACTCCTGAATTTCAGATTACAAAGTTTAGTTTTCTTGAGACAATAGTAACCTTTGAAAGCCTTTGAGTAGGAGCAGGATGCAAAGATGTGCTCTTTGACAATGGATCTGGGAACAGTGTCTGGAAAGAGTTTGAAGAAGGCTTTCTGGAGGTGAGGAACCAGATGGGAATATATTGTTTTAGTTCTCAGGCCTGAAGGAGTCTGACCTCAGGCAGTGTTAGCTGGGATGAAGAAAAGACATCCAGCTAGCAACAAGGAGCTGTGAGATGGTGCTCCTGGGCTTCACACTGGGAGAAGCTCTCTATTTTAGGACAAGGAAGCATAGATAAGAATATGGAGTTGGGAGGGTCTATAATTGAGTGTCAAATCCAGGTATTTCATATGTTGGGAATCTATTGAGGAAGAAGAATCTAAGAGGTAAGGTAATTGAATCTAATAACAGTCTAGTACCTGACTATGATCAATATTTTGCTATATTTCATTGGTTCTTATTTCAGAAGATTCTGGTTTTTAAAAATGCAACCAGGACAAATGCAGGATTTACCAGAAAAATATTATTTCTATCTAACCTTGCCAAAATTCATCTCTTATGTTAAATGACTCCTTAGGAATTCCCAGCCCACTCCCAGGCATGATTCCATGCAAACTCTTCTATCCCTCTCCTTCTAGAGTACCTGTGTTCTACTCCCCGCCTGACCTAGCTAAAAACACAAGTAAATCTGATTCCCATCCGACTATGTTCAACAGTCTGTTCCTTCATTCTCCTTATCAAAGAATTCAACCTGGCCATAGACACTTAGCCTCCCTAGGGAAAGCCAGGCTGAGCCCTAGTGTCACATCTATCTTATCTGTGTTGTACCATTATGTCCCTCTTTAAACTCTCCTTCTGTTGTCCTGTTAGATACAGAGGTACAGCTTAATGGTTTGTAATCCCCAAGTCCCAAGTGTGCCTCTGAGAAGCACTGGGTCCACATTAGCAATGATGCTGGTTTTGGCCAGTCTCCCGTCTCCGTTGACCATTTCACATCCACCCACACCCTGGACAGTGTGGTCCTACTGTTCTTTCTGGTCTTACCAGCACTTGAGGCTCTATTTTATTTACTTACTTTTTTGAGAGAAACAGATAAACAGAGACAAAGAGACAGAGAAAAAAAGACACAGAGATAGAGACAGAGACAGAAAAAGACAAACAGAAAGGGTCTCCATTGAACTGAACAATCCTTGAGATTCCCTCAAGATGAAAGATTCATAGAGTTTCTGCTTTAAAATGAGATCAGGATCCAGTAGGTGAGACTGACACATATACAAGAGAGAAAAGTGAGACAGGGTAAGGGTGGGTAGGAGGAAGATGGATGGAAAGTGAAGCATGTGTTGAATTTACAACCCAGCAGCTACAAGACCTAAACTTTATATTGAGAATAAGACATTTTTAAACTCTTTCTCTACAAAGATGGATGTAAAAAGAGCCCAGGCAGCTCTTAGCATAGGCATTGTCCTATTTCAATGTTGTCTCGAGGCCTATGGTGCATAGTGTATCCTTTTTGGCGAGAAGAGGGGTTGAGAGAACAGGCTGAAGGGGCCACCTTGTTTAGGTAGAAGCAAAACAAACGAACACATTTTAAAAAGTAGTTAAAATAACAACCTGAATGGTTTACAAAGAGAACAGAGAGCATATTGGTTAAATAATTCTGTCTTAATAAATCTAGAAGTCAAGTAAGTATTCTGCTAATTAGTTAGTTCATTAATTTGTTTTGTACTTTGCTTTTACACTGAGGGTCACATTAATATAGCCTCTAGTGGAAGACACATTTTATGTAGCATCCTTGTGGATAGAATGCAGATGAACTGTGTGCAAGAAGGTTACATTTTTCCCATGTGATGCTCATACCATCCCTGTAAACTGGGCAGGCTTTAGATAAAAAGCTTCTCTTGCTCATTTATTCCTAAGAAGTGGGTAATTTTTTGGTTGTCAGTGACCATCTTGTGTCACCAGGAGCTAGAAAAAGCAACCATGAATAACTTGTGGCAGAATTACCACAAATCCTTGGAAGGTTTCTTCATTTCTGTGCTTCATCAACATTAGGATAAATTAGGTCAGCCTAGAATATACTTCTGTAAAAGAACATCTCTGATGCTACAGATGTTAATAGAACTAACTAGGTGCTAAGGAAAAACTTCAGCATGATACAAAATTCAGAAATATCTGGATTCATACAAAACAATGAGGATTCAAGTTTATAGGCCCAGGGCTAACAAAGAATAAGACCAGGGGTAACGTCAGTGGACTTATAGCTATGAGTCTTATGCCATGAATCAACACTGGTTAGATCACTGAATTGTGTCTAGGAGTCTTATACATGCTCCTCCTTTGAAGAGCTTCTTCAATCTCAGTTCTATGTTTGAATTCTGTGGCCCATCTTATTGTAGTGACTCTAAATGATCACTTCTTTAAATGAGGAATTTAAAGACATTTTAAGAAATTATAGCATCTCTGGGCCTGTTAATGAGCCATCCATCTTTATCAATGTCTATGTCCTTAGTTAAGCCAGAGGTGGATCTTTCAGTGGGATTTGAGGTTCAGTAATGGTGCAACTATCCCCAACAGCTCTGGTAAACTGTATTCTAGGGGTAGCAAGTCAGATCAAGTAGCAATTTCTTTGTGGGAAGTTTTCTTTTTCTGGGAAAAAGATCAGGAAATACAATATCCAATTAATCAAGTTTAAGACCTTAATTTAACACTTGGTTTGGGGGTCAGTGGTTCTTAGAAGCATGGAATGAGATCAAAATAAGAAACTGGAGTGTGAAGCCTATACAGGACAAATCATGGTGCATTGCAAGTATCAGATGTAATTATGATTGAGAATACAAGAAAACATAAATTCTGTCTTGACTCAGATTCTTCTTCTTTTTTTTCTTCTTCTTTTTTTACAAAGAGATACATTTACAAAGAAAGAAGTAAAAGAAAGATCAGGTTTTACTTTATTGTTAGCTAGGTTTGAGATACACCTCAGTGTAGAAAACATTGGAAGATTGGGCTGGGGTATTTGTCTTTAAGCTTTAGAAATCAAAAACTTTAAAAAATGTTCAATTCTGTGTACATGTTAGCACAGGGCAAACATAAGGACAGGAAAAGGAGACTCAGTGCACACCAAGCTGGCTTAAACTGTCAGCACCAGCTTTGGCATTACTTCTAAAATCTAGAAAACTTTCAATTCATCAGAGTTTTTTTTTTTTAAATGTCCCATACCTTTTACACTCTCAGTTTAAAAAAAAAAAACAAGACAAAAAACTTTGCCTACTTCAAGATCTTGAAGATTTTTCTCTTGTTTTCTTCTAAGACTTTAATAGTTACATTATTGTGTTTTTTCCAATAATATATTTCAAGTTAATTTTTATGAGCGATGGGGGTAGGGCTTTACAGCTCTTTTATGTAGATATTCAGTTGCAACTATACTATTGGTAAAACACTATTCTTTCTTAATTAAATTGGCTTTGTTGAAAATTAGTTGACTATACATACATGAACTCTCTATTACGTCCCATTGATCTGTTTATCTTTACCAATATCACATTCTATCATTTTATAGAAATGGTTGAAGTCAGGTAATCCAACTTTGTGCTCCCTTTTCAAAACTTATTTAAATATCCTAGGTCATTTGCAATTCCATATATGTTTTAGAGTCAGTGTGTCAGTTTCTATTAAAGTACTGACATTTTAATAGAGACAATATTAATCTCTAGATCAATTTAAAGAGAACTGATAACAATATTGAAACTTACAGTTCATGAACATATGTACATCTATCAATTTGGTTAGGTGCTCTTAATTTATCACAGCAACATTTTGCAATATGTACAGCTCCTACATGTATTAAATGTGTTCCTGTTTCATTTGAAATAGTATTACAATTGTTATTGTTTCTTTGACTTTATTTTTTCATTTTTTGTTGCCAATGTAAAAAAAAAATTGCTTTCGTATATTGACCTTATAGCCCATAACCTTGCTAAGTTTTCTTAATAGTTTTAAGCTTTTTAAAATAAGTCGCTTAGGATTTTCTACATAATTATGTTTAATTTCACATGGGTGTGTGTGTGTGTGTGTGTATGTGTGTGTGTGTGTGTGTGGTCTTTTGTTTATTTGGCTTTTACAGTGCTGGAGATTGTACTGTGAGTGGACTCTATGAATGGGCTGTGTGAATGCTAGGCAAGCATTTACCACTAGGCTATGTTCTCAACCTACTCAGATGACCTTTTAAAACAATGAAGTTCCATTAAATTCCTGTTTTAGGAACTGACCAATAGAATTACTATTTTCTCATCTTTGGTAAATCTATGGGCGATATCCTTCATGGATGGGAATATGTTGATTATACTATAAATCCGTAACCAGTAGTAGCTGAAAGTCTTGAGAGGTTCTATGTTTGAACATAAGAGATGTTGAAAAAAAAAGACAGAAAGCCTAGGAGAATAAAGGCCAGACAACAAATTAAGGCATAAATGATATGAAGGATCTGTGGGTTGGGTCAGTCACCTAACTCATTGATTTCTTGAAGCAAATGTGTCTACACTGTGACAGTGTGTGCTTGGATAGCCCACTCAGTGATTCACTTCTGTGGGCAAGTGCAATAAAACTCCAGGATTCTTCAGTGTCAAGCAGAGCACTGTAAACCTTACAGGCATTAATATGGCTTACTTCATAGTTCCTTTAGATGATTATTTAGAAGAATAACTTGGAAATTGAATGACCATGTAAGAAACATGTCTGTGAAAAGAATTTGGATTTAGGGATCAAAATGTTAGAAATTAGAATAATGAGCTCTCAGCCTGAAAGAAACATGTTGTGGCAATTTGGAAAGAGTAAAAGCTTTGAATTTATGATTCAAACAACTGCCAAATAACTTTCATTTCTCCCTAAAACCATTTTCTACTCTCTCCTGCATGTTCTATGTGCTGAGACACCAGAAGGCTTTGCTCTCTTGCTTCTGGTTAGGTATAGCCAATGGAAGTGACTGTCAAGTAATCAGAAGCAGGAAGTGAGATCTAGGTATTTATTTTCCCAGATCCTTCTCTGCTGAGCTGCATTTTGAACATGACCACTCCTCATTGATGACTCTCTTCCATGACTATCTCTATAGGCTATGGTAACAACTGGCCTTTCTTTCCTTTCATGCCCAATGACGATGACAGGATTTTGCTATTTCCAGCCATGGGCTGCTTCACCATTCCTCAGAAGTTTTTATAATTCTGTTCACACTCTAAAATAGTCTCTTCATTCAACTTTCTTTGATCATCTCTTTCAGAGATGCTGTCTGGACTTTGACCATTGGATGAACCTGTGCACTTACTAGCTTTGAAAATTTGAGCATGGTACTTAGTTTCCCAAGTCTCAGTATTTTCCATTTATAGTGTGAGGATGAAAATATCACTTGTAAGAACAGAGATAATATATGCACACGACACATAATAGCTACTGAGTAATAGTTCTCGTCATTATTAGTAACCACTATCATAAAGACTGACAAGATTATGATGTCCTTAATAACAATCCTGCTAAAATTGAAGAATGCATTACTATTCATCCAGAAGTATAAGACTGGGGAGAGGAAGCTAAGAAAAAAAAAATAAAAACAGCAAAAAGTAGGATATACATATTAATGTGTATGAAATAGAAGTTTTGATAGAAGTTTTATTTTAATATAAGAAGAGAGCTATAGGTTTAGGGACCTAGATATTTGCTGGTAGGATATATATATTCTATGTATTTCACCTTGTTAGAAAGGAGCTGGCTTTCAGAAGAGGAAGAATAGTGCCATACGTCATAACAGAAATATTTCAATGGAAGTACATTGAACTGTGTGTTAAGTCTTCAGAAAGGCAAAAATATAAAAGGAAACAAAGCTATTGAAATTCACAAGCATGTATTTCAGATCCTCAAGTTGGAAGGAAAGGAACCTTGACCCAGACCACAAGTCTGGTGAAGATGCAAGAAGATAGATGTTTGGGTGTTGGCTGTCTTCAGCTTGCTTGTAGGTTACCTCTTGATGCCCAACACCATTCTGGGTGGTTGGCTGCCCTTCTCTTTTCCATGTCCCAGCCTCTTCTGGGATTCCACAACTGATTCTGGTGAAAAGCACTTTTATTGGACTTCCTGCTCCCTTCTCCATAGGGCACAATGTGTTTTCCTGAATGGAGGTGTCTCATAGATTCAAATATAGTTTTCCACCTATGATGGAATCTCCCTCCCCAAGTACCCTAAGGCCCTGTCACTGTCAAATTCATCATGCAAAACCCCTCTTCCTTTGAAGTAAACCATCTAGAGATCTCTTGCAATTAACTTCTCTCCTGGAATTTACTTTCTATTGGGTGTTCCTACCTTGAAAATTATTCAACATACCACATATATCTGTTTGAGTTCTTTTCCCAGAAGGCTCCTCAACTCCTACATAATTTTAAAAAATAAATTTAGAAATAAGAAGCCATCAGACCTAAGCAAAACTTAGCTCCCACCCAGCTTCTGAGAAATCCTTACTTGCCCTACAATTATTTTTCCCAGCAGGTAGATAAAAAGGTAGATGTAACCTTATTTTTTTGTACATAATTATGTTCAAAGGGAAAGAAAACCTGAGAGAAAGACTTTGTGTTAGCCAGGGTGGGGAAGAAATTCAGAGAAAAGATAGAGCTACTCTTAAATTGTAGGTGGTAGATATCTTACGAAGGTTGTGGTGATCACTAGGTTGAATAATTTACCTGTGAAATTGCATTTAATTTTGATTAAAAAGAAGCAAATGCAGTATCCAAATATTAGGACCCTATGACTTTACAGGGAGTTCTGTGGGAATGTAGATCGTAAAAAGACACAACTAGATACCAAAGAATGAATTCAAAGAATGATAGTATTTGTGCAAATGACATCAGAAAAGCAAAAGCTCCAGATAAACTGTGACTTGTAGATCATGCTCAGACTCTCACCAAAATACAAAAAATCCTATTTGGAACCAGCCGAAGAATAAAAAGGGCAGAAGCAAATGCTTTGAGTAAATGCTTTCAAAGTGATATGAAAACTCTTGGGATTCCATTTGCTCTGTCAAAGAAAATGACCTTATCAATGGAAAAGATAGAACAGATGAAAAAAGAGCACAGAAGCCCAAACTGGCAAAGAGACTGCAGTAACCACAATTTCATGCTCTTAGCCACAGAGTGTTGTATTGTAGGAAACTACAAGACCTTGCAAATGTGATTACTGTAACCCTGTTAGTTACCCAGGAAGAGCTGTGAGAATGGATGACATGTCCAAAGACTGGAATCAGCTAGGAATAATCAAGATTTTCTAAATGGGGAAAGGTGGGTTCTGTAGATGGATTATAAACTGAAATGTTTATGGAGGCTAGGCAGCAACTAGAAAGAGTCAAGAGTGGCCGAGTCCTCTTTGGGGAGAAGACAGTAAAAGTTCAAATTTCAGTAATTCTAGGAAGCGTATTAGCTGAGTAAAGATTTGTGCTCCAGGTCAATGGATGGATTAATAAAGCAATACTGAACAATAGGAAGACCTGTATACTGTCTCGTCTGGCTACTTAAACTTTTAGATACCTGAAACAAACTCGACAATTAGCTATGTCTTATCACAAATTATGATACAAATAATAATTGCTTTCATCTTAGCTCTATATTTTAGTTGACACATGTAGAAGACAGCAAACTATAGTTTGTGGGCCAGCCAGATCTACTGGCAGATCTTCTGTGGTAATGTAGATTTTACTGGAAGACAGTCCAACCCATTCTTTAACACATTGTCCCTAGCTGCTTCCTACATATAAGGGCAACGGTAAATATAGTATTGAAATAGAGACTTTAAAACCTGTAAAGTCTAAAATATTTACCATCTGGCTTTTCATTTTCTGATATCGATAAACATCATGATAGTCATTTTCATGCCCTTTCTACACTGTTGAATAATACTGATTTTGTTAATAGCGATAAATAAAAATCCAAAGTCTATATCATATGAATGTATGCTTCTTGAATCTTAGCTTGAAACAATTCATTTATGAAACCAAATAGTGGGATGTAAAGTTTATGTTTGAGAGAATTTAGCATATTATTTTATTTTTTTTTGTTCTGTGTGCTGATAATGCCATCCAGCATTAAGTCCAGTGTGTACTATTTTTGATGTCAGCCAATGTGAGTACTCATGTTGATGTAGCACTCAGAGACCTGAGCTCAAATGGGAACTCAGATGGTCAGAGGTAGATTTAACTTAAGGTCAAGTTCAGGATGAGATCCCAGGAGGCATTAAAACTCAACTTCAAAGAACTCATGTCTACTATCAATGTGCTGGACAAAGGCAGAATCCAAGGCAGGGGAAAGTACAAGAGATCAGGAAGTGAGTACATACAGAGACAGACCAGATGTGAGGGCACTGTGAGTACAGGCAAGAGAGGCCTGCGCAAAGGACAAGGGCCCAGAGCTCCCTTCTGGATACCTCCTCCTGGAATGTGGGATGAACTGGCTGGCAATACAAGAACTAGGCTGGGTGGGTAGGAAAAATTACAGACATGGACTCTGTTTAAGGCTTTATTTAGAATTGTCCTAGGTAGTGTTTGATGGGACTGGAGTATCATTAAGTTCACTTTTTAAAATTGGTGGTAGGAAACATGTACAATTTACCACTTTGATCATTTTTCAGTGTACCATTCAGTAATATAATGAATCTTCACGTTTTTGTGCAACAGATTCCCAGAACTTTTCATCTTGCAAGACTGAAATGCTCTACACATTAAACAACAACTTTCCAAGTCCTCCATAATTTTACTTTTAAAATAAAAAATTACCAAAGCATTCAAACAGAAACACGGATATTTAAGAAAATGCACTTTCAAAAGCAAAAGAAGAAGAATAAATGCAATTTGGTAGTTTTTTGTTCTTTGCTAATTAGTATCATCTTTTCCATTTAGGTCTTTGAAGAGCAAAATTTAACTCTCTGATTTTACTATTTAGCACTGAAAATTTACAACAAAGATGCAAATTTTTTTTTGCTCTTGATAGAAGGATTGCAGCTAGTGTCCTTCACAGTTGTGAATGGCATCAGGAAGAAACCTAGGAGGACTTACCTCTGCTCTGGAGGCAAAACCCAGAGCTTGCCTCTGAATAATTCCCATTGTTGCCTTCTTTTTTTCACCTAAAGAAATTCCCTGGGGTTTTAGAATTTCTTCTCCTCAGATTCTGTTTTTCTTATTTCCTTTTAGAGTGGCTAAAGCCCAAGCAGAGATTACTACTGCTTGTATTCTACATTTTGCTATACAAAATTTGATCACTTTCTTTGTCCTGATGAGAAAGAGTTTTTTAGTCCTCAAAAATTACCTGAAATCTTTAAATTTATTGGATAAACAATTCTTCATTCATGCAATTCTAGGATAAATTCCAGCGGGTGGTTTTTTAAAAGATACAGATTGGTATAATGAAAGCAACAGGAGTAATTAATCTGTATACTACAATCCAACTTCCTTTTTTATGGAAAATCTTTATTCTTCTTAACATATGAAATTACATATAGAATGTTTAAAATTTTGAAAAGTTAAAGTAAAATTGAATATCTTCCTGCAATTGAACCTAAAGGAAATTGTGCTTTATGTATCAAAAAATAAAATAACAAAATTTATCAAGGGTTTTCACATATCAGTTCAATAGCATGTGTCCCTAACATGTCAATTATCTTGTGTAGCTGTAACATTAGTGCTGGAGTTAAGTAGCTAAGGACCGAGGACTTGGATTCTAGGACTTGGGCTTAACAGCGATGTCATCCATTTACCAGTGGTATTCCCTTGAACAAAGTATTTTCATCTCTGAACCTCAGTTTCCTCATCTTGAATATAGAGACAGTACTCTTCAATGTTGGAATAACCACAAATGTTCGGACTAATACAACACAGAACATCTGAAGCATCTCTTGTATGCCTGGGACCCAGAGGGTGTTCAGTACTTGACAATATCATCAGTATAACTACATTAATTGCAAAAAATTTGGTTTTGTTAAAATACACATAACATAAAATATACTATCTTAACCATTTTAAATGTGTAATTCAGTGGTATTGAGAGCATTTGTCTCATTTCAAAAAGGGAAGGGGGATTCTAGGTGGGTATGAAGGCCCTAAATTCAATGTTTAGTACAGAAAAAAATAATAACGATCTGTTTGACTACTATAACAAAATACACCACATTGAATAGTTTATAAATCATAAAATTTGTATCTCAGAGTCCGTGATTAAGGTACCAGTAGGCTGTGTGTCTGGCACGGGCTGCTTCATAGACAGCTCCTCTTGCTGTGTCCTTCCACAGTAGAAGAAGAGTGGAATGTGGAATGGGTGCCCTGTTCCCTGGAGCCTTTTATTCAGAGTCACAGATCCCACTCATGAGTGCTCCGCTATCTTCTAAAGTCTTTGCTTTTTAGTATGCCCACACTAGTGATTAAGCTTCAACATATGAATAGGGGGAACTCCAACCATAGCAGCAACCATAGCCCCCAACCCTCATGATATTAGTTGTCAATATGGCTACTAATCCCTGTTTTGAAAAAGAAAGCATGATTTACCCCCCACACATACCATGTGAGCTTTGTCAGAATAGATTCCTTCCTTACCTCTCAAAATCTTTTGAAATTTGGTCATATTTAACTAGATTTTGAAAACCCTTCATGTGAGATGTTCAACCCATGAGGCTGATTCTACCATTATTTAATGTTCAAAACTGTAGAGGTGGGTGCTAATCAGACCTGCACAGCTACTCCTGGGTGAAATTAATTCTTAAACACCCTCCCTGACACTTTGCAGTGTCTTCCCCAGTGATGTTTCTGACTGCTGCTTGGCCAGCCTCTGTTAATAGAAGTTTATAAAGGCCTTCACTATTCCTATGGTAACCCAGGAGAAAGGCTGTTGCCATGGGGACTAGCCAAGCCTATATAAACCTTCATCAGACAGATGAGAACGATGTGCGAATGAATCCTTTGCTAGTTCACCTTCAGAAATTGCTAATAATTAGCTGTTCTTAGAAAAGAATTCATCATTTCTTTCAGGTGGAAACTCATTCACAGTTTTAGCTTGACACAAGAATTATTCAAAAGCTTGCTCGGTGATCTTGGAGTCAACTAAAGAATGAAAGGGCCAGTGACTTAACCACTCCCATATTTCTACAGTGTTACCAACCCCAGGATAATATTTATCACAAGCATGTGAAACTCAAATTCTTTTCAAAAAATAACGTGTTTTTCTGAAATGAATTAATCCTAATTGTATGTCTATTTATACACTTTCATATTGTTTTCATGTAATCTGAGAGATTTTGAACTCCTTAAAGGCATGGTCTATTTTATTGCCTGTCTTATTTCCAGCATCTATCACACTGTTTTGCAATATTAGGGGCTCAATACATGAATGAATCAAAATACACCCTCATGTTTACATGGCAGAGATAGCAGATTTTGGTGTTCAAGTACATAACATATAAGAGCTGCCTTTAAAAACGTCACTGACATTTATTAAGAGACAACTTGTTTTCTCTAGCTCTGTGAGGTATACTAATGATATTTTAATCAGGATTGCATTAACTTTATATAGCAATTTTGGAAGTTTGGCCATTTTCACAATGTTGGTTCTTCCTATCCAGGAGCATGGAATACTTTTCCATATTCTCAAATCCTCTTTAATCTCTTTTTTTCAGAGCACCATAATTTTCACTGTATAAATCTTTTATATGCTTTGTGTGATTGATTCCTAAGTATTTCATATTTTTTGATGTTATTGTGAAAGGCATGATTTCCCTAATTTCTCTCTCTCTCTCTCTCTCTCTCTCTCTCAGTGTGTTCATTCTTTGTATACAAAAATGATACTGATTTTTGGGTATGGACTTTGTATCCTGCTACATTGCTGAATTTGGTGAGTAAATCTGTAAGACTCTTGGTGGAGTTTTTGGGGTCCTTTATGTAGAATATCATGTCATCTACAAATAATGATAATTTTACTTCTTCTTTTCCAGCCCTTCTTTCTTTTATTTCTCTCCTTGTCTAATTGTTCTGGCTAATGTTTCCAGAACTATACTGAATGGGAGTGGAGACAGTGGACATTTTTATCTTGTTCCTGATTTTAAAGTAAAGGTTTTCAGTTATTGTCCATTTAGTACGATGCTGGCTGTTGGTTTCTCATAGGTCACTTTTATCAGGTTGAGATATAGATCATCTATTCTAATTCTCTGGAGCATTTTATCATGAGTGAGGGTTAGACTTTGTCAAAAGCTTTTCTGCATCTATTGAGATGATCATGTGGTTTTTGTTTTTGGTTCTATTGATGTGGTGCATTTCATTTATGGATTTGTTCAAATTCATTTGGAACCAGAAGGGACTCAGAATATCAAAAGAAATCCAGGGAAACAAAAGAAAAGCAGTGGATATCACAATCCCTGTCCTGAAATTATATTATAAAGCTACTGTGATAAAATCAGAATGGTACTGGGATACCAGTACCATTCACAGACCTGAGGCTCAGTGTATCAGATTAGAAGATGAAGACACAACCCCTAACACACTCATTCACATTTCCTTTGATAAAGGGTCCAAAGAAGCTCACTGGAAGAAAGGTAGAATCTTTCATAAATGGTGCTGGAAAAACTGGATTTCCACATGCACAAAGCTGAAACTAGACCCATGCCCACTGCCATGCACAAAACTACAGTCAAAATGGATCAAAGATTTAAATATTAAAGCAGAGGAAAATGTAGGTAGAAATCTTAAAGACATAGGAGTAGGTAGAGAGTTCATGAACAAAAACCAAACTGCACAGGAAATACTTCAAAGAATCAACAACTGAGATCTCATCTTTTTGAAAAGTTTCTGAACTTCAAAGCAAATCTCCAGCAGAGTGAAAAGAAAACCAACAAATTGGGAAAAAACTAAAGCCAACTGTCCCTCAGACAAAAGCCTTCTATCTAGAACACACAAAGAATTTAAAAAAACTCAGGCCCCACAAATTCAAAAATCCAACACAAAAAAATGGGTATCTGAGATAAATACACACTTCTAGAGGAAGAAATACAAATAACAAGTAAATATATGAAAAAATGTTCCACATCATTCATCATTCAAGAAATGCAAATTAACACAACACTGAGATTCCATCTTATCCCAGAAAGAATGACTAACATTAAGAAATGAGTCAATAACAAATGCTGGAGAGGCTGTGGAGAAAAAGGTACTCTTCTGCACTGCTGTGGAAGTGCAGATTGATACAACCACTATGGAAATCAATGTGGAGATTCCTTCAAAAGCTAGGATTGGAGACCCCATTTAAGCAAGTTATTCCCCCCTGGGTATTTTTCCAGAAGAACTGAAAATCTCATATCAAGTGATATATGTGCACCCATGTTTATAGCAGCAAAATTTGTTATAGCTAAATCCTGGAAACAATGCAAATGCCCATCAACTGAAGAATGGATAAGGAAGATGTGGTATTTTTTCCAATAGAGTATTATTCAGCTATAAAACAGGATAAATTTTAGTCTTTTGTGAGTAAATGGATGCAGCTAGAGAACATACTCAAGTGAAATAAATCAGACCCACATGTGCAAACATATTGTCTCCTTAGTGTGAGAACCTGAAAGAGAAAAATGGAATCTGAAGGCACTGGTAGACACTGGTAAAAGGGAATGAGCTTATTCAAAAGGAGTTATTGAGCTGAGGAGAAGGACAGGAGAGGGAATAGGGAACAGAGATTTATTTATATATGTAAGCAGGATGGTTTGAACAACTGTACTGTGCATTTCTGCTGGTCTGTGGAAAGAAGCAGTCAATTCTTTAATTTGTTTCATCTCCTTTTTGCAATTATTTCTCCTTTTCATCTTCTTAGTTTCTTATACATTTCTTTCTTTCCTCTTCCAATTTTACATGCATATATCTGGTAATATGAATAACTGGTTGGAAGATAACACTATGTATTACATCAAATACTGTGAAATTCATATTACTTTGTTAAGTGAAATTCTGTATCACTTGTAATTGTTTCTGTTTTCATTGTAATTTTTAATCTCTTTAAAAAATAAAAAAAGACTTGTTAGTGCCTACCAGATTCATTCATTCAATGATGGCATACTTCTTTTTAGTTCATCAAAAAATATTGATGGAGCTACTTTTTTGTGAGATCACTCTGAACAGAACAAGTTCCCTGTCTTTCTGTAGCTCCTGATCCATGAGGAGACATAGACATAGCTCTGTCAAAATAAAATGGGATCAATGTTAGAGTAGACGTATAGAATATTTAATTTTCACGGGTCGGAGAAAAAAAGATAATTTGGAGTTGGGTCTTTACAGATGAGTAGGACTTCCACAGGCAAATAAGGTGAGTGGGAGCTGATTGTTTGAGAAAAGCAGATAAGGCATTTAAGGCAGGTGTTAACATAGCACTGAATTAATTTTTAAGTATTCTTAGGTGGCTGACATAAAAGTTTTCTGAGGGTTGAAGCAGAAGGCTGATTTGTAGCCAGGTTAGACTGATCCTAGCATGGTGTGCTGAACCATGTACTTTTCCTGGCATCCAGAGCCTGGGCCTGGTGTGGGGTCCAGGAATCAGGGCTGGGAGTGGGATAGTCCACAGGTGTGGGGAGTATATTTTACAGATGTCCTTCGGGTGCAGGCACTGAGCAGGAGGGGTGGAGTGGGGCCACATGGAAGGAAAGAATTGTTTCAAGCTGCTCTTATGTTTTTAACATGTTTTCAAGACGTTTGAGCATTTTCTTTCTTTTTAGTTCCACAAGATGCTCCTGGCTCATCTCATGCTTTCATTGCCCTGATCCTGGAGCCTTTTATCTTTCCAAAGGAATCTGGAGAATGGAATTTTAGAAAGCAAGATATGGACATTAGATATAATCCTTGTGATGAGTGTAGCATAGGTTTTAGACCATTTTGGTCAGAAAAGCTAGGAAATTTTCCAAGTTTATATCCATACACTAATACCAGTCTGAATCTACATGTATTAAAGGCATGAGTTCACATTGATAGGTCTAATTCCAATCCAAAACATTTCCATAATGAAAATTCCTTTCTCTGAAAGAAAAAGAAATCTCAATATATTTATGCTCAGTTCTCCTATGTAACTCCTACTAGTCCCTGTGGTGTCCTTAACTGAGATGGGGAGGTGTGCCCTTTCTGAGTGTACGCTTCCAGTGCCTGAGTGCATAGCATTGGGAGTGAGAAGGTGAATTCCAGAGCCCACTCCCTTTTTAGCCAATTATCTTGTGCAGTGAGCAACATGCACAGCCTGCAGCTGTCCTGTGAACAGTTTCACAGCCTGTGCTCTTGACAGCTATCTCAACTCTTCTTTAGGTAGAAGTAAAGTCAACGAGAGACACTGACAAAACAGACAAAGATAAAGCAATGGGGCTCAATAAACCATTCTTTTTACATTTTCTTCTTTTTTTTTTCTTAATGAAAGTCTTGTGTGTAGTTTCTCTAAAGCTAGTTATATTTTTAGAAGTAGAAAGCTCAAGGAAAATTTGAATGTGTTATCTTGTTCTGCTATGCCCTAGTGTTACTGCAGCTGGCACATGATGTGCCTGTGGGTTCAGGAAGTTTAGAAAATATAATGCTAAGGGAAAAACCTCTGAAGGATAAAGTATCATGGTTCAGAAGACGTGGTGAAAAGAAAGGAAAGAGAATTCTAATTATATCAGTCCAATAATGTATAAAAAGAAGTTGAGGGGACCCCAACTGGCATATAAATACTTTCAAGGGGATTATGCAATTTCTTAATTTCCTCATTTCCTAATTATTTGAAAGTACTTAAAGAGTAAGAAATGATTATGGTTCAATTTGAATGTCACTGCCGTCTTCAAATCCTTCCTAATCCTACTATTGTATTCCTACAGGTTCAGCCCCAAATCCTAGAGGAAATTTGGGTGGCAGGTATCAGAATCCCAAGCCAGAGTGGAGAGGAAGGAAATGCTAGTCCAAAACTACTAGGAGGCACAGGTCACAGTGGTAAGAACACGAGTATTTGTTATTGTTTGTGTCTAAGTGTCCCCCCAAAGCTTCATGTAGTCATGGGCCAGGCTTCTAGAGATTATGATTAGTTCATGAGCCAATGCTGGGATTATAGGCGTGAGTGCTACACCCACTCTGGGTAGCCTGAATGCAGTATAAAGAAGGGAGAGAGGCTTGTTGGCTGCTGCAGCCAGCCACTGCTCCTCCCTTTTGGCTCTTGCTGTTTTCTACCTCTGTGAACTGCTGCCCTCTGCCACGTGCCACCCTACCATGGAGCCAGCCAAGTATGGACTAAAGCCTCTATAAAATATGAGCTAAATAAATTTTTCCTTCCTTAATGTGGGGGGTTGGGTATTTTGTCTCAGCAATGAGAGAAAACTAACTGAGACAGTATCTATCTATGGGCCAAGCACTGTTCTACATGCTTTACATCTGTTTGCTTATTTTTTCCTCAGAGCCACACTGTGTGTAAGGAGGTATTCTCATCCTTGCTGCAGTTTAGATAATAGACACAGAAAAACTGAATAACTTACCTAGGATCACATAGTTATGGCATGGTTGTATAGTTATTCCAACCAGAGCCAGAAAGCAAAGCCTGAGGGCTTGACTCTGGGCCCTTCGTCACTGTAATATGCCACTGCTGATGATGGGAAGGGAATTGAGGTCTCCTAATCGTCACTTTTCCTGAGCTCCTTGAGGATAAGAACACTACCTTCTTTTACTATACCTACAGTGCCAAGCATAAGACTTGAATGAAAGTACTATTAAACAACTTCTTCTCCCTCCTGCTTGCTCAGTAAAATATAGAACATTGAGATGAATGAACTGCCAAAGGCTCTCAAAATGACAGTGCTTTCCAGGCTGGGGAGATGACTCAGCAGTCTAAGCACCTGCCTGGCAAGTGCAAGGAGCAGAGTTCAATCCCCAGTACCACATACCATGCTGGGAGTGGTGGTGCACACCTGTAATCCCAGTGCTGGGGAGGCTGAGATAGGAAGATTACTACAAGTCTGAGCTGTGTAGTGAGACCCTATATCAAATAAATAGATAAATAAAAGATTTTTAAAAATAAAGAATGACATTGCTTCTCAACTTCAGCATTTGGAAGAGTCACTTGCGAGTTTGGAAAAGTGAAAACACCTTGACTATACATGGATCTGCACAGACTCCACAGGGGGTTTTCAAACCTCCTTGGGGAGTCTCTGCAGAGGTGCTGTGAGAGAATAGCACAGCCATAGGGCACCATGAGTTGTTGGAGGGTCACTAGTCTTGCAGTTTGGATGCTTTGAAGCATCATTTTAGAGGAAACCCTTGATATCAATAAGGAATGACTTATTCCTCAGAGAACACCAAGAAACTGCCTTCTATATATAGAGGAACTCACATTTTTAGAGTCTCAATGTTGTCATCTCAGATATGATGTTCCATAGAAAGCTATAAAGGAACTACGTTCCACCATCTGACCTTACTGAGCAAGGCACATGCAGACTTCTTTGAACACATTTTAATTTCTATTAGAATAGTTCGAACAGCTGCATTGATTTGGGGGAGGGTATTAATGTAAGTGTTTGCACTAAAATGCTTCAAACAGCAGAAGTTTAAAATTGTGGAAGGCTATTATGTAATAAAATGAACACTGGGTAAAGGACTCTTCCTCTTAATTGATCCCCAGTGTTCTCGTAAGCTAACTGAGAAGCAGGTTGGGTTAGACAATCTCCAAAGACCTTTCCATATGATTTGTAACAGTATCTATAATATATTACCAATCTATCAATATCTACCAAGCACATTTTGGTACTATATCATCATTTCTATTAGCTAGTTCCCATAATAAAGTGATGACATAGTTATATTTCAGAGAGGTATACAACGTGTTCATTCATTTAATATCTTTCAATTGTTGATTTTGTTCCATGCTTCAGGCTAGATAGTGGATACTTAGCTAGGCAGAGGGACATTTGTTGCCTCTTGCCACAAAGGTGGGGAGTAATGGGACAGGAATCAACTCTGGTAAGTTAACAGAAAAACAAGCTGTTTCTTTTACTTGTCCCATTTTTCTTCTAAGAGTCCATGTCTTTAAAATACATATGCAATCACAGACTTTGTTCCTAATTCCTATAATAGTGGTTTCTTGGGCTGTATGTTAGAATCATCCAAAACTGAAACATGGAGGGAGAAATCAATGGTTTTTTTTTTTAATAATTCCCCAGATGATTCAAATTTGCTGCCAGAGTTGAAACCCAAATCTTTTAGGGTCTAATTGTGTTGAAAAATTTTCTAATTATGGTTAAGTTCACATATAAATTTATAATTTTAAATGCATAGGTTAGTCATATTTAGTAGACCCATACTGTTATATAATTATTCTTTTCAAATCTTTTCATTTTTCCAAACTGAAGTATCTATTAAACAACCTCTTCTCCCTCTAGCCTCATGAATTTGCTTTTCTTTGTATTTCATATAAGTGGAATCATACAGTACTAATCTTTTTGTGATTGACTTAATTTATTTAATATAATTTCCACCATATCATCCAGGTTATAATATAGCAGAATTTTCTTATTTTTAAAAGCTGAATATTTCATTGTATGTGTATAACAGGCTTTGTTTGTCTATTCATCCATCAATGAAATTTGGTTGCTTTCAACTTTCTGTGATTGTTAGTAATGTTGCCTGAACATGGGTATACAGATAGCTTACTAAGACCCTATTTTTAATTTTGGGGGCTAAGAAGTAGAATTCCTAGATAATATGGTTACTGAACTGTTGATAAGGAGGAACTGCCATATTCTTTGCAGAGTTACTTTGCCATTTTACATTCCCATTAACAATGCACATCATCACCAACATTTGTTATTTTATGTTTACTATTTTTCTTTATGGTAATCATCCTAATGGATGTGATACTGTGGGCTGTAATTTAAAATTGATTCTACCTTTAAAAAGTAATAATGTATGTTCTAATACACACAGTACATGTATGTATCGATTTCACCACATGATCTTAGTTACTTATACATTTTTAAATGATTTCACTTTCATTTTGCATTATTTTTCTTTCCTTTGAAGAAGCTCTCAGGAGTCAATAATGATCATTCAGAACCACAAAAAGCAAGGTGATGTTGAAGAGGTATTTGAAAAGAGCTCTGTTTTCAGGTTGTTTAATATCTAGTTGGGAGCTTGCGGAAAACCTAGCCAGAATTTTCAGGGTCCATATCAGGTCTGCCCATCCAATGATGCTCTGAACTGTTCACATCCTTGGAAGACAGCAATGGTTGAAAGCATGTCACAGCCCAGTGAAAGGTGAGAAGATATTCCATATAGAGAATAAATGGGGTGAATTGTGGAGCTGGAAATGCTGATGGGAATTTGGAAAGAAGACTGGCCTGATTAGAGCTCAATTCATGTTGGAAAAAGGTACAAAGTAACACTAGGTCAGCCAGAACTAGACGCAAGGACCTCGGAAGTCAGATGGAGCACTTGTAGTTGCTAGGCAGGAGGGAGAATCCTTCTTCAGAGCAGTGCACAGAGGGTGTTCTGTTTAGTGGGAAGGATAAGAGACGTGCTGTACTCAGTAAGTGATCACCGGCAAGAGCATCACCAAAGACAGGAGAGTAGAAACGTGAGCCTGGTTTACACTTGCGGGAGAAGCTGTCAGCTTTGGAGACAGGTGGAAAGTGGGAAACCTGAGTAGTTACCTCTTCACACATTTTTTGGGGGGTAGGTATCAAAGATAGGGTTCCCCAGTATTGGTAGTAGCTAGTTTTATGTCTGAGTACAAGAAATAGAGAAATAAAAAAGCCAAAGAAACAAAGAACAAAAAGTACAGCTTAAGACATGTCTGTTTTTCTGACATTAAAATCAAGTCCAGAAATGAGCAGATCATCATTCACATAACTGCCGAGGTCCCTGTGGTCAGATAAACATCAGTGTGCAACCTTTGCTCTTGCTCTTCCTTTCACTTTCATCTGACTTTTAAAGCCCCAGCTTGTTGCCTTGTAGCTTCCCCACAACCACAGCTGGCCAGGAGTAAATCCTGTTTTGCATCCGCGACATATCTTGTCTGCCTGTTCACTTGAACTTCATGCCCCAGCCCCAACCTCAGTTTTCTCTTGTGGACATTTGTCTCAGCCTTCTCAAATGGGCTTCCAGTCTCACCCCTAATCTATGTTGATTGAACCTTTTTTTAAAAAGGACAGCACTCTTGACTCGCTCACTGGTCTCTGATGATCTCCTGCAGAACTATTAAAACTCTGCAGCTTGATGATCAAAGCTCTGGATCAATGAACTAAAATATTTCCATCAAGGGCCAGCCAAATAGCCCAGAGGATTAAAGTGCCTGCAAGCAGGTGCAGGTGCAAGGGTTCAATCCCCATGCCTGCAGTACTGGCCCCGCCCCTGGGTCGCACTGAGACAGCAATTGAGACTGGGCGTGATGGCGTGCACCTGTAATCCCAACTCTTGGGAGGCTGTAGACAGGCGGATCACTGTGAGTCTGATCTAGTAGTGAGCCCTGAATATCCTGTAGACACTTAAAAAAAATCCACCAAAAACAATGGCTTCTTTTCCTTTTCAACACTCTCCTTCAATCTCACCTAACTTTCTAAAGAGATGAGTTTTAGGTAATGTCTGTTTAAAAGAAAGAATGAATAAGAAAAAATGAGTTGAAGTGTTTTCACATTTAAGGCAAATAACAAGCTAACTGCACTTCACCTTTTCAATTGCAGTTCAATTTTTTCTTATTAGATCAAGACTAGTTTTCAAGCCTACCAAAGATCTATGGGATTTTCTGGGTTTTTGTTTTGTTTTATGGTTTTTGGTTTTTTTAAAAAATTATTATTGTTCTCACTCAAGCCTCAAAAGCCAGAGTTGAGAAGTCAGAGTTGGGCACCCTGAAGAGGATGGACTGAACTCTAGGAGCAAGCTGTCTGAAGTACGGGATGTACCAAAGAGCTCATAGATTTTTGAGACCCACTTTGTTCTGGATGCTTTCTTCCCACAGATATCCAATATTTCCTGCTCTGTCCAGGGGATAAAGTAAGAAATGGGTATTGGGAAGTGAGCAGGTGTTCTTGAAAAGCATCTCTGGGTTTGATATCAGATGGGTATTGACTGAAATCTAACTCCGATGTTCATTCTCTTGTGATATTGCCTTGTGTCTCCTCCAGTCTTGGGTGCCTGTCCTATAAAGCGGGAACTATTCACATTATTCTCTACCTTCACTGTTATAACAATCAACAATGCAGGATTCAACACTTTTCTGACCATCTATAGCACCAGCTGGGTTCCTTAACATAAATTTTTCTAAGTTCTGGAAATTAAAATCTTAGATCAAGGTGTTGGCTGATCTATGATCCCTCCAAAGATTCTAGAGAAGAAATTTTTCTTGTCCTAGCTTCTGAGGTTTCCTGCAATCCATGGCGTTCTTTGACTTGGTGCATCACTCCAATCTCTGCTCCCACCTTCACAGGATATGTGCTCATTTCTTTTATAAAGTCACCAGTCATAGGCTTATAAAGTCACCAGTCATTTGGTCTATATAATCCAATATAATCATTTTAACTAATTACATCTACAAGGACCTTATTTCTAAATAAACTCTCATTCTGAAGTTCCCAGTGGACATAAATTTGAAGGGACACTTTAAGTCTTCTAAAAGCTAGGTAAGGCAGCACAGAGCCGAGTACGCTAGTATTGTCGCAGTGTGCAGCAAATGCTGCTCTTTCTGCAGTTGTTTCATGATTTACTCTTCTGCCTTCCTGATCCTCTTCTCCTATTCCTAGTTCTAGTTCTTCAGATTTTGAGCTTGATCTGCTAAACTCTCCCCAGGCAAGAAAAGATCAATGAATCTAACAATGAATTTTAAAATTATCCTCTCTAGGGGAAGGTTTGCTTTTGTTTTGTTTTGCTTTGCTTTGTTTTTAACTTTTGCAGGGAAAGAGTAAGAGGAGGTACCAGAGAACAAAGTATCTCATTAAAATGAGATATGAGTGGGAAATTGAAGATGTATTATTTTAAGGGATTGGCAGGTATATAAAATATATCCCTAGGCCCCTATAACTATATATGCAAGGAAATTCATATTCAACAAACAATTGAGCTGATACCTTCTTGCATCAGCAGTCTATGAGTGATGATAGGAAATGATCTCAATAGAGGCAGGAGGAGGCCACCAAAAATATGGAAAATGGACTCAAGGAAATATAGGAGGGAGATTTTAGAAGACAGACTTGATGAAAAGGCCACCAGACACCCAAGTTGTAGTCCAGCCCTGCCTCTGACCCCACTTGTGAATTTGGCCAGTTTCCTCCCACTGTTTGGATCTCAGTTTTCCTTTATATGAAGTGAGGGGTTTGGTCATACAGAATTCTTGCACCACACATCTGTGAAGGGACTTAGAGAAGAGCCAAGACTTAGGAGAGCTCATAGAGAAGGCTTGAGAGAACTTGCCTCCTCTATAAAATTGAATACGTTCCATTCGGATGATGAAAAATGCTGGAGATACATGATAGTGACGGTGACACGATACTATGCAGCCCTGAACTTTGTTCTTTAAAATAGTAAATTTTGCTATGTACTTTTTCTCAAAACAACAAAAACCATACACTTACAGCACATCATTTATTAGCTGTTCTCAATCACGTGATCTTCAGAACAATTCTGTGAGGTGCACACAGAAAATACAATCCTGTTTTACAGATAAAGAAACGAGGTTTGAAGCAGGGTGCTCCTGACTGCCAACGATGTCTTCTTTCTAACTTCCTAGAGTGAATTATGCACTGGCCACCCTCAAGAATGGAGATGTGCTCATGGTCCCATGTCACCTGACACAGTGCCACCCACTGTGGGTGCTCTGTGACTAGCTTCTTGGGCCAGTGACTCAGACTTTGTCAAAAGGAAGGAGAAATGAATGCATCAGGGGTGACTCAGCCAGCACGTATTTATCTAGCCCAACTATCATGTGCGGGGCACTGATCCACTTGCTATGAAGGAAGCAGTCACAACCACTGCCCACAGGAGTGCAGTCTCATGAGAAGACAGGTCCTGAAGCAAAAAGTACCTAAGTTTATTTGAACAAGCCTGCTACTGTGCTACAAGAGGGAGGTGCCTGGTGCTTTAGGTGTGAAGAGTAGAGACACTTGCTGGCACTGGGAAGCAATCAGAGAAGCCTGAGTGAAGAAGGTGAGGTTGTAACTGAGACCTAGCAGAGGAGTAGGGCAGAGCAGGCATGAGGGCGGACCATCAAAAGGCTCCCCGAAAGCCAGAGAGAAGATGATGTCGGAAGCTTCTGTTTAACTTCCTTTGTTGTAATGTTAACTTCCTCAAAGAGCACTTTGAAAACAGAGAATAGTTTTAGGAGCTGGGTTTTTTTTTATTTTGTTTTTCTTTTTTCTTTTTCTTTGCCTCCTCACATTTGAAACTGGACTGAAAGGAGGACATTTAATGTGAAACTTTTAGTGTGCTGTGGATTAATTAGTTAATTAATTGATTCATAAAGTACTGAATGTCAAGGGCATTCAATGTCAAGGCAAAAGCTCTGAATCCGCCAGGCCCTTGAATGGATGATAGGCTCTTAGCTCCATTTGTGAGACACTTTCCCTTGCAGTGATCATCGGAGATTCAGGAATTCACCCTTCACTCTTTAAACACTGAGGGTGTTCCTGTTGGTGAGCTTGTGTACTGAGGCAGACAAGCAGTGTTTCATGGCCCATGCCCTTTCTTCTCTTCTCATCCCTTTCTGGTCCTCTCTCTGGTAAAAACCAAGCCTCAGCAATTCTTGTCCTCTTCACTCAAGGATGCCTTAGGAGATCGTGGTGCAGGAGACACTAAACTGTGATTGAAGAACTCTTGTGCTGTCTTGGTCCTTTTCCTTAATAACTCCATGATTCTATTAACTCCTCATCTGCAGCACAGGGATGATAATACCTACTTCAAAGCTTAGCCTTGGGAATTTTCCAGATTTCCATTGTATAGACATAGTAGGGACCTCAGAAAATGAAGTGATTTATGGAAAGTCATAGAGCTGGTAGCAACAATAAGGAATGACACTCCAGTC
This sequence comes from Octodon degus, assembly GCF_000260255.1. Lineage (NCBI taxonomy): Eukaryota > Metazoa > Chordata > Mammalia > Rodentia > Octodontidae > Octodon > Octodon degus. The sequence goes on along the minus strand of NW_004524797.1, from coordinate 2,329,160 downwards.
TTCTGTCTCTAAAGCCATTGTCCTTTCCATAAGCAAGTCATGTGGTATACAAGTGTTACCTACTGATCCTCTGTGTTCAAACTATCAGTCTCCTGAAATGACCAGGTGAAGCCTGGAGCTACAAGAAAAAGTATGTGAGGCTCCGCCCATGGGGCACCTGAGGAAAAGCAATACTGAGATGAGCTGGTTTTGCTGTCATATGATGTCACTGTCAATTGTCTTTGTGCCAAGACATTGGTTGGAAGCAGAACTCTCATCTCCACTAGCACATTAGTCTAGGAGTGTGTAGTGCTTTGCCCAGACGAAGTCTGTGGTGTGGTCCTATCTCTATTTCCCTTTGATCTGGGCAGCTGAAGGTCATGTGTGCTTGAACTTAACCTTAGGACTCCCAGAGTCTTTTCTAGACATTCTGTGCATGTTAGTGTCAAGTTCAAATTACGACACTGCTACTTCTCTAATTTCTGTCACCCCATTTCCAAGCTCATCAGGCATAGCCATTTGACTTTCACTGCCCTTGCATGGACTCAGTCATATTTCATGGCCTTTGAGGCCACCCTCCTTTTAGTTAGAAAATATGGGTGAGTTGGTACACTCTTTTTTTCCTTCTTCTTCACTGTTAATTCCTTTTTAAAAATCAAAGGATAGGAGAACTTTAAGCGTTTTGAAAGAGACAGCTAATCAATACACATTATTCTGCAAACATTCTAGGAAATTCAAGGAAATTATAAAGTGCCTCCTAAAGACCTCTTCAGATATCTGTGTGCCTGCCCTTCAGAGAGAAAGTTTCCTCTTGGCACATAAAGAAGTCAAATTAGACCCAGAAGAGACTATCCTTGTTGGAGCATGAATGTCAAAGACACAATCTTCAGTAAAACAGCTTTCTCTCTCAGCGTGCTCTGGAGAGAAGAATAACTTTGGTTATTGGTGATGCCTGTGCAGAGCATAGTAAGTTTGGGGAATCACAAGAAATGATATTTCTATGAGGTCTGGTTCTCTTGCTAATGAAGGATTTTAATTTATTCTGTTTTTGGTAAAGAAATTTCCGCTTCAGAGTGCACTGCAACCTGGAAGCCACAGAAAGGACATTACCCAGCCTCTCAGCAGGCAGGAGCTCAGTGCCTTTCTTGAGACTCATGGTACCTGTTTGGAAACTGTCCCCTTCCTTAGACGAATACCATCCTCTCTGTCAGCTTCAAGGTAAGGAATTGCTCATTTCTGAGTAAAGACATTCTCTCTCTAGCCCACAAGACAGACTCCTTATAGGATATTTACTAACACTGTCCTGGTAACTAGCCTGCACAGGGCACAGGCTTCATGAGAAGTGGCTTAGAGAAAAAGATAGTCCCTAGGAACTGAAACTTGAAGAGTTTCACAATTACTAATCAAGCTAAAGTTCACCTTTTCTGAGTGTGAGTCCCATGACCCCAGTTCAGGCAGGGCCAATAGGCTGCAGGTCTCCTTTGGGAAACAAGCCCAACTGAGCTCCCTGTCAGGGTCAGAGGGAGGTCATGTCTCTCACCGCTACCTGGGCACTAGATGCTGCAGCCGACAGCAATCTCTAGGGTGGTCATTGTGGACAAAGGTCAGTGTCTCTGCTCACCAACTCTAGAAATACTATTGTTCACACAGCAAGAAATAAATCAGAAACCCAATTCATCTACACCTCGGGCATGGTGCCAGAACAATGTATTCAGGTGAAATGCATTAGGAGATAGCATTTAAAAGGTGGTTCAGTTTCACTTTCTCTGCTTTCTATCTGTGTAAATCTGAGTCCATGGACTTCAGTTTTCTCACTTGTAAAATAAGAATAGCTTCCTTTTTCCTAAGTAATATGAATTATCTAAAGCATTCAGAGTTTAACATGAAGCCTGGCGTAGGATAGAGCCTCAAAGGACAGATTAAAAACATGCCAGTGACACAAGAGAGAGGTATAACAGTTTCTCCTTGGTGTGGTCGTTTACCTAATACAATTGGCCTATACCTGTTGGGAGACCACATTAGATCAGGCTGTTCCTTGGTGAAATTTGATCCAACAGAAATGGTTGGATCTTTTAGCTCAGGCCCTTTATTATTCCAATAATATTCCTGCATTATTCCAACATAACCCTTTATTATTCTAAAGGTTTCTGTCAGGTTCCATGAATGCTGAAGGTGAGGGGACTTCTCTCCTGGTTGTGGCAGAGTCCACTGGAAACTTTGTACATTTTAGTCATTCATGAGTGTGTTTCTCAGGGCAGGCTGGCCCTTTTTTGTTGGCATGTGGTCTTTTCTGAATCCTCAATTATGCCACTGACCAAAGTGGACTAAGTATACCAATGGAAAGGCAGCTGGAGGGCTCAAGAGTACTTCACACAGCCTCCTAAAGTGACTGAACTGTATCAGAAATGTATGTAAATGTGAGCGTATGTGATAAGTGAAGATGAAGTGCCTGCCTGCATAGGGCTCACATTCCAGGGAGGCAATGAGCAAGAATATGCTCATTAAGCATCTCTAATCCAGATGTCAAAAATCTGAAATTCTCCCAAATCCGAAACTATTGGAGCATCAACATAAAACCACAGGGGCTGGAGATTTAGCTCAGTGGTGAATGCTTACAGCCCTGGATTTGGCCCTCAGCACAAAAAAGAAAGAAAGAAAGAAGAAAGAAAGAAAGAAAGAAAGAAAGAAAGAAAGAAAGAAAGAAAGACCCAAAATGTAAAACTACAAGTGAAAAGTTCACACCTACAATATGTGATGAGTACCAGTCAAAATGCAGGTTCATTAAAAATATTGTATAAGATTATCTTCAGGCTATGTGTATAAGGTATATATGAAACATAAATGAATTTTGTGTTAGACTTACATTGCCTTCCTACAATATTTCCTTACTACATGCAACTGTTCCAAATAAAAAATCCAAAATCTGAAATACTTCTTTTTCTTTAATTTCACGTACTTTAATTTCAGAACAAAATAAACAAAAAAATAAGATCACAATACACAACATCCAACTCTGCTGTCAAATTATGAAGGGGATGGGGCTCAAGGCCCTTATTGCTTTCAACACAGGGCAGCAAAAATTAGTTACTAGACTCAGCAGAGGGAGAGGTGGGACAGGGCCACTCAGGCTGCTGGGGAGCCATGGGGACACTAGACAGAGGACACGGGTTTCCCACAGTGGGAGCTCCTAATCCACTTCTGCATCTAAGCATTTCAGACAAGGGGTATTCAAAGTATAATATAATACAATATCACATTACCCATGGAAAAAAAGCAAAACAAAGAAGAAAAGAAAAATCAAGAACAAAGGAGATCAGCCAGGGACTTATGGAGAATCTTGAATTGTGTGAAGAAGTGAGCCATGTGACTCTGTGATGTAAAATGTTCCGCACAGGGCAATAAGACGCCCAGATTTCCTGAAGCAGAAAAATGACTTGTGGGTTGGAGTGTAGGGTAGTGAAGATATGGCAGGAAGTAGAGTTGAAAGGTAGTGGGGAGGCCAGATCAGACAGGGCAGTGCAGATCATGATGAAAGCTTTGAAATTTGTTCTAAATGGCACAGGAAGCCACTGGAGGCCTTTTGCAAAGGTTGATCTAAGCTGTGTCTTTAAATGATCACTCTGGCTGCTCTAGAGAGAATGGACTATAATATGGTGAAGGTGGTCTAGAAAAGTTAGACCAGTAGAGACCCTTCCCCAATACTCTAGATAAAGGATGTTTGTGAGTTGAGTAGCATGTTTGCATGAAGGAAGTATGAAAAGTGGTTGTATTTAGGACATGTTTTTGAAATAGAAAAGAAGGTGCTCGGGAAATAGATTGTACAGAGATGGGGCGGTATAAGCAGAATACAAGAGTGGAAGATGAGCACCTTTTGATCTGGGCACCATTTCTGAGATGAGAAGAGCTGATAAAAGAACAGGCTGAGGCAGTTAAAATCAAGAGCGATACTCAGTTGCCTGTCAGACACCCAAGTGTTGCTGTCCTGCAGCCTTTCACCTGTTTGAATGCACAGAAGATGAGTCAGAGGATGTGCTTTCCTTACCAGAGTTGCAGCAAGCATCACAGAACTGAGCCCTCCAAAGTCGCTTCCTGCAGGCTCTGTGCCAGAAAACACAGAGTGGGAAGCCGGGGCAGCTAAAGGAAGGCAGCTTTGGAGAGGTGTCCAGCCTTGACTTGGATCTGAAAATATTAGGTAAGTAAAGAAGGCAAATTTGGGATAATATAAGTTACAATCTAATAAGTGCTTTCGAAGTTCAATGTATTTATCCTATGAAATAACCATTTTCCAGTTTGGAGATAAGGAAATGGAAATGCAAAGAAGTTCACTGACTTGCCCGAGGCCACACATTAGGGCTTTGGGACCCCTCATTAGCCCCATTTTATTGTCCCATGTTGATTTTGTCAATATAAAAAATCAAGTTAATTGTAGTAAAGATGGGGGTAACTTGTTCTTCTCATACCCTGAAAAACTCGCATGCTCATCCCGGCATCACAGAGATTCCGTGTGATCCTGGGCGTCTCTGTCAGCTTCATTTCCTTGGCAACCAAGAGGCTCATGAGTTTCACTCACAACTACTGTTTCTCTTCACAAATAACTTTTCATCAATGCTTCATTTGCATTGAAAGAGATTTTCATGCCAAGCAATATTTTGGGAACATTTTACAACTCCTGTTGCTAAAGTTCTGAGAGAAGCTGCTTCAAAAAAGCCCAAACTGTTTCCTCATTGGATCATTTTAAAATACAATCAGAACAGAACAGTTTCTCAATGAGTGCTTCAGTGATTTCTGCAAAATATTATTTGACTTTGATAAAGACCACCACTGTGTCTGTACAATCCTGAACATCTGGATGAAAGTGAGGGTCGATGGCAATGAGACGTCAATAATGGGTAGAAAGACAATTCTGATGTCCCCTAGACACTGTAGGTGTTCATCCTGGAGTCATCTGAGAGCCTTCTTAGTCTCCTGTCAATCAGACCAGCATATGAAGGGGTAAGCAGAGCACTGCCCTCAATGAGAGAGGTCAAGGGGGCCGGGGATGTAGCTCAGCGGCAAAGTGCCTGCTCACCAAGCATGAGGACCTGAGTTTGATCCCTGGCACACAAAAACAAAACAAAAAGTCAAAGAGAGAAGTCAGGATGCCAGTCTTATCCTTGGTGCTGACCTTAGTGTGACCTTGTGGAGCCTCAGCTCTTTCATCTGTGAAAAGGACATGATAGTCTTCTAGGAAATTTATGAGGAATAAATAAAACAAATATCAACTAAGGTAGGTGTCATATTGTATTTATCTTTGCTCTCTGGTTCTGAACACAGATGTATAGTAGGAACTAGATAACTTTTGTTGAATAATGTATAAATGAGTACAGTATAGGCAACACTGTAGCACTGGCACCTATTATCTGTACAACTCTTTGTGCTTGACAGCTCCCTATAGTACTTAAGTAAGTTTATCATTCCTAGAATACAAGGACACATAACCCAGAGAAAATATTTACTAAAAGCATAAAATGTACTATGCTAGGTGCAAATAATTTTTTCCAGTCAATCCAAGTAGTGAATAAGCCCAGCTTTTGTTCTATTTGAAGCACCTGTTTGTAATCCATGTCATAAATATTTTCATGACTATTGCTTAGTAGTCAATGAGTTTCTTTGTTGGCATAGAATTTAAGATATTTCCCTAATAAGGACACCCAGTGTTAAAGCAATGAATTTCTACAGCTATGCAGTTCAGAGAGTTACCTAGGAGATGAAAAGCTAATCTGTCTGGAATTTCTGCCCTTGAGACCAAAGATACTATAAATTTGCTCTGGAGGAAAATAATCATGGTAAGCATCTTAATTTCTTCCATCTCGTTTCCAAGCAGATGTCGCTGTGTTTTAGCCTGGAATTCATCATCTCTCTGATACATCAACATTGACATATTACATCTTCATCTCTTATTATAGAAAATGGAAATGAAACAAGAATGTGAGCATGTTGAATGGATTGGACTCCCCAGAGATTTAGGGGAGAAGAAAACCTCCCACTCGCCTTTGACTTTTGGATTTCTTGTTTCCTTCATGTTTGGATTGCACTTTGAGAAGTCCATCTGGAAGTTCACTTTGTATATTTTGCAAATGCAGAAAGGAGCTTGGGTATCAAAAGAAAAAAAAATCACCAAAAAAAGTTGAGCTGCAGAAAAATAGTTGGGAAGGGGAGAAAGTGCCACCTCAGAAATCCAATGACAGTATTTAAGATGAAACTCCAGAGATTAAATTCCATTTATTTCTGTGTTGACTTTGCCAGTCTGCCAGTTGGGGTGAATGCATGGATGTGTTTAGCCATTTGCCTCCTATCTATTAAGCTCTCCGTTTAGCGGATGAGTTTGGACAGGTGTCAACCCCTGCAAATGTCATCAATCCTGTAATACTTTTGTGGAGCGCTTATCAAGGTAGCACGGCAGCCTGCTTGAAACTCCAGTCATCCCACAACAGGGACCAGTATACTTCTTTCATTTTTTTGGCCTCGAGGAAACATTTGCAGGATTTTAGGATCACATTATATGTTGAGTGAATTGCGTTCTTCTTGAATTCCTTACGAAGTCACTCTGGGCCTTGGAGATTAGAAGTTTAAACTTGGAAAGCCATACCTGGTCGAGTCCTCTTCATGTTGGCTCCCCAGCCATTTCTGTTCCAGCCAGATTTAATTCCCCTCCAGGCATATCAAGTCAACTATCAGTCAAGGTGGTCTTTATTTCTTTCCACATGCTACAGAGATTAAGGTCGCCTGACTTCTCACATATTTCCTGGCACACTGACTGGCAGATTCGGCTGCTATCCAACATGGATGTAAATAACGTTTACAACGTGGCCCAAACTTGTTGACCATTTGTGAGAAGAATCCATCTTACCCTAGAGTTACAAATGACAATGCCTTCTTAGCTCTAATTGGTTGGCTGGACCAAGCCTTAGCATCCCAGAATCTCTGCAAATTTAGGGGACTGGGAGAGAGAAAGAGCAGCTTTTTTCAGTGCTTCTGGGGAAAACTATCAACATTAGGCAAAAGGGACTTAGAGCATTGGATTTAGAGTTGTGACTGAAGTTCAAATCCTAGCTGTAGTTCCCTCTGGCTATGAGACTTTAGAAATATGGTTTATTCTCCTGGGAGCCATGCTCTCACCTGCAAGGTGGGAATGCTGTCATCTGCCCTGTACCATCTCCGGATGATTGTGATAAGGGATGTTAAGATGTCTTGGAAAGCAGCCAAGTGCTACTGAAATAAGAACTACCACCATTGTCTCCCATTGCCACCTGCATCAAGCTTGACCTTGGCTGACAACCATTTATTGAAAGTTTTATGGTAAGTTTTAAAACATATCAAGAAGTTTCTTATTCATCTCACTGAGCATTATTTCCTTACTCTAAAAATGAGGAGGAGATTATGCTTATATACCTCACGGGCCAGGAGTTCACAAAGTGGGGGATTCACTCAGGTCTTTGGTACTACCCAGAGTGGGCATAGTAGCTACCTAGTTTGTATTTCTGAATCTGACTCTCTCACAAACAGAGTCCTGGAAGCTGACTGTGTCAGGGTCAGTGATACTGGTAACTCCTCTATGGTGGATGTGGGAAGTTATTGGTTGGCTGGCACCCAGAGGAGCAGGGAGAACTGCTGAGCTCCTTCCCTTGAGACAGGTCTCCCTGTTCTGTCTTGACTGGAAAGCTGTGTGCTTTGACTTCAAGAGAAAAGTTCAAGAGAGTTCAGTAAGAGCAGAGGGATGAAACTGGGCACAAAGGCAAATGAGGCATGTTCCAGGGGACCAAGACATTGAATGCAGAAGACACAGCGTATGAGGGACTATGATGCAGTCATTAAAACTTCAAGAGTTTTCACAAACTTTTCAGTGGCAGCCACATGTAGGAAATATATTTTATATCACAAATCAATGAACTAAAAGAACTTTTGAAAATGCCAGTTTCAATGGCATGGCTCCTGCCTGGAAAGTGCAAAGTCCTGAGTTCGATTTCAGACACACACACAAAAAAAAAGAAAAGAAAGAAAGAAAACACCATTCTCTATTGCATGACATGAACTGTTAATCTAATTTATTCTATTCTATTCTTTTCTTCTCTATCCTACTTTAATTTTATTAAATATAATGCTGTTATAATTCTAAAATTGATTTTATGATCCATTGATAAAATACATTGATGTAAAAAACATAGAGTACCAAGGAGATGAAATTAAGTCTTTGAGTTGAAAACCAGAGCAGATTTTAGCTCAATAAAAGTAAGAAATTGCTAATAATTAGGTAGTCACACCAGTACATAGAATGGGCCTCTCAAGGTAGTGGTACTCCCCTTGTCTGATATTTTCAAAACTGAATTTATATGCTGTATAATAAGGACTTTCAAGTGCAGACATTCCAGGAGCTCACAATGTACACTGAGCTGAAAGAAAATCTAGAATATAAAGGAGAGATTGTAGTTTTTAAAAACCTGACAAGAAAGGCAGGGAAGATAAGGCATAGTGTTTGGGAGATTGTCTTTCCTTAGCTTCTGTCCTGTTAAAAAGCAATACATTTTTGTTCCCTACTGAATGACCTAGCTTCCTTCTTTTTTTCCTTTAAGAAAACAGTATGTTGTTACTGACAGCAACAGATTTTAAATCAGCCACCTTTACGCTGCTGGGATGTTTCCTTTTCAAATGTTATGGTCATTTTCAACTTTCATCACAGCAGAAGTAGTTGCCTTTAGAATATCTCAGCGTTCGTGCTTCACTGTGCCCTGGACTTTGCAGTGTCCACTAGGGACCCAGCACAGGGACTTGCTGCAGAACTGAGTGGGCACATGGGTGAGCAAATGAGTCCTCTTGCATCCTCCAGAAGGAGTGCCTTGGAGTCACCGACAATGAATACTGGTGGGAGCACAGCTTGCTTACGAAAGAGAGAATAGCAATGATTATTGAGCCATTATTGACCAGCAGATGGTACATTAGAGATCATCTTGAGGGATGTCTTGGGAATAAGGACTCTCCTGAGAATCTCATGAAAGTTAAGCATCCCATCATAAATATAAACATATGCATATTCATACAAACTATGCCCTCTGCTCTAGGAGTGCACTCCTCACTCCTCGGCACAAAGTAAAACTCAGAAATTAAATCTGATTCAAATAGAATTTTTTTATTTGCTTAAATAAGCAGGATTTTGGAAACAGTGGAAAGAAGTTACATTGACACACTCTTACTATACACTAAGTACAGTACTCAGCGTTTTATCTACATTAGTAATAAATCATGATGCAGGAACTACTATGAAGTATATATGTGTGCATGTGTGTATTCTGTGCTACACAAATATACAGTATATATTTATATATATTCATATAAAGGAAAATAGTATAGACATGTCACCTTCATGCCCCACTTTTTCTCTTCCTTATCCTTTCCCTCCCTCCATCTTTTACTCAATAGCTTCCATCATCTCTTCCCTCTCAGACTTAGAACTTAAAACACAAAATACTGTTTAGTACTCATTCACAGGAACCCTCTCTCACTCAGTGACTTCTGTAATGCAGAAGTCTGCCTCGCTTCCTGGGGAAGGAGCATGGCCTTCTGCTTCTTCCTGATGAGATGGCTGGCGAAGAACAAGACACAAGGCAGTTTTTAATAAGATCGCTTTTTATGTTATATGCCCAGGAGAGTGTATAAAACCCAGCCATTTCCCCTCAGAAGTTCATCTCATAGTTGGGATTTTAGACCCAGAGCCAGTGGCAGCCCTATTTGGTGATCCACACCCTAATAACTGTGGACTCCCAGGGCGGGCTGCATCCACTGTGTCTGCTGAGTGCTGCATACTAATGAGCACAAGCACAGCTCAGCCTGGGGGTGAGGCTGTCTGTAATGAGGTCCAGTATGTGGGGTTTTATGTCATTAGCATAGACTGGCTAAAGACACAATGTAGAGAAGTTCACCCGGGGACATCTTGAGGAGCAAGAAGCAATGACTGCAGTCAGTATGATGAGTGACATCCTTGTTTATCCCATGGGGAGCAAACAGGCCTGATGGTGAGACTCAGAAGGAGAAACAAGGGTGAAGCAGGATGAGAACCATGAAGAAATGCGGTCAAAAGCCAGGGGCGGGGAATTTCAAGAAGCAGGGAACGGCCAGCATCAGGCCGCAGAGGCAGGCGGTAAAATGAAGCACGGACTTGCCATCGGGAGTTTGCAGGGGATGTTAGTAAGCCCACTTTCTGTGAAGTGGTGAGCTGGAAACCATTGCTGTGGGTTGGGCAGTGAACAGATGAGACAGCTGAGAACTGAAATCCACAGTAGTGGCTCTCTAACACGGGACCGTGGAGACAACTACATCAGCATCATCCATGGGGCTTTATCAAATATATATATTGTTGGCCTTGAATCATGTTTTTTTCTGAGTAAATCTAAAAAGTGGGTTCCAAAAATTTATATTTCTAAAAACCCAGGTTTGCAAACTATAAGAATGAAAACTACAAGGGAGTAGATGTCTTGCTCACCATTGTCTGCCCAGGGGCTCCAGTAGTTTTTCCCCATAGCAGTTTCTCAGTAACTCTGTAGGACAGCAGTTCTTTAAACTGTGTTTTACAGAGCAAGATAGTAGCAATCACATTAACCATGGAAATCAGTAATGATGTCATAGACCTATGTCCTCAAGTTCATGCCATCAAAAGTTGGGCTATCAGGCCGGGGAGATGGCTCAGTGGAATAAGTGCTTCCCTGCCAAACTCAAGGGCCTGAGTTCAATCCCCGGTTCCGCAAAAAAAAAAAAAAAAAAAAAAAAAAATTGGGCTATCAACCTGATGAATAAGCTTTCAGTGCTATTGTTCAGGTTGATTCCATCAGTATGGATACATACGACAAAAGCCCCTAGTTGCTGTGGGCTTACTACAGGCCAGTGATGGCAAACTTTTTAGAGCTTTCTAGATCTAAATCTAGATCTTTTAATAAGCTAGTAATCAACAGCCAGCTACAGTACAAGTGGTGTAAGTTCCCCACCACTGTTATAGGAAAATCGTAACTGATTAATTAGATATGTTCATTTTAGCAGAAAATGTTTCTGTGAAAGCCACATAGTTTAATAGAAGGGACCGTTAGTGTCCACTGGAGTTACATGTAGCTTGCATCCATCTTGGTTGTGCATTGACTGAGTATAAGTTCTTTACCAGTGAAATTTTGGATAATGAATTCTAGAGAGATGAAGAAAGCATAAATTGACTACCACCAGGCATTTTCTAAAGATTGAATAGATAACAATCCTCCAACTGTACATGTTAATGTTTTCCCAACAGATATGTGCTAGTCTTTCATTACTATAGCCAACACTTGAGACAATTGGTTTATAATGAGAAAAGGTTTATTTTGCCTTATAATTTCAGATATTTTATTTAATCTATGGGGAGCTGGCCATATTCCTTTGAGCCCATGACAAGGTAGCACATCATAGCAGGGAGAACATGATAGAATAGAAGGGTTTGCCTCGTGGACAAGAGGCAGAAAGGAAGAAGGTGGAGCCCCACAATACATTCCAAGGGCAAACCCTAGGGACCTAAAGACCTCCCACAGGGCCTTACCTCCCAACTGTGCCAAGCTGGAGGACAAATTTTTAATACTTGTCCCCTTGGGTGTCACTTACGAGCCATAATACAACACATCTGATGCTTTGGCTTGTATCTAGTCATCACTCCAAAACCTCATGCAGTCATGGGGTGGGGACTTTTAGAGTTTGTGATTAACTCATGATCTACTGGGATTATGGGTGATCCAAGGCTGGGATTATGGATTTTAGTGCTGCCAGGATTATGGGTGTGAGTATTTCCCCGAGCCTGAGGCGGATAACCTAAATGCTACTTAAGAGAGACAGAGAGACAGCCTTCCTCTCCATAGCCATTGTTGCTGCTGCTCCTCCCTTGTGCTCTTGCTCTTTGCCGCCCCCATGAAAGGCTGCTCTCCTCCATGTGTCACTCTGCCTTGGAGCAGCTGAGTGTGGCCTGAAACCTCCAGTAACTGAGCTGAATAAACCTTTCCTTCCTTCATTTAGGTGTTGGGTATTTGTCCCAGCAATGAAAGAAGAGTAACTGAGACATATGATATTATGATTAATATAGTACAACCTCATCAAAAAGTGCATCATAATTTAGGTTGAATGATATGAAATTGCCATTTTTGTGAGTCACAAATCAGCAAGTCAAGGCAGTTTTATATAGTTTAGTCTAATATTTTCTCAATCAAATAAATGATACAAAGATATGATCTCAATATTGTATAAATTAGCCAAGATTTTGGAATTATAAAATAGTAATATCATAGCCAGTAGCCCTCATGATTTGCATTTCCTGGGGTTCATGTCTTTAAGTAATGTTCTTCCTCTGAATGTTGGGTAGACCCAGTGATCATGTTTCTAATGAATAGAATTCTGTATGATATATATTAGTTTTAATACTAGGTTAGAAAAAGGCTTCAGTAAAAAAAAGAAAAGAAAAGAAAAAAAGACTGTGGCTTCCACCTTGGATATATTCTCTGCCTGTCTCTGCATCTCTCCTGGATTCCTTACTTTGAAAAAAGCCAGCTGCCACATCTGAAAGACATACAGGCAGACTATAGAGTGAATCCTAAAGAGGAAATAGTGGCCCTCTATAGGCCCATAGCTGATAAGAGACAAAGGCTAACCCCAACTGTATAAGAAAGCCTGCAAGAGATCTCCAGCTCCCATCAACTCTTGCAATGAGTTGAGGTCTATCTGGTGGACTGAATGAATTTTGTAAGAGAAAAGTTTGCAATTTCTGAGTCAAAATTCTTCAGCTAGGATGTTTCATGTTACTGACTCTAAAACAGCATGGTGATGTCATGGTAAAGCCTAATTGTGTCAACTTGATTGGCTTAGGGGGTTGGTTGAGTCTAAGGACTGGTGGAACACACTTCTGCGAGTGGCTGGGTGGCTCATGGTGGCATGAACCTCGGTTCTGTTTCTGATTTTTTATCCTTTCCGGCCTGGTAATGTTGCTGTGCTCTGATTCCCAGCTGCCATAGCCTAACCATATGCTTTTATCACAGTGCCTTGACTTGGAGCCAGATGACCACAAGCTAAATCGCCTTAAATCATGAGCCAAATTAAACCTTCCATTGTTTCAAGTTATAGATGTCAGATATCATGTCCAGCAATTGGAAAGCTGACTAATTGAGACAGTATAATATTTGTTGTTATAAACTGCTGAATTTGGGTTGTTTTATGCCCTACCAATAGACAACTAGTAGGTTTTCCTATTTGCAAAACATTAGAAATTAGTAGTCAAGTAGTTTTTAGCTCAAAAATATTTTCATTTGTATCTTTCAAGTTTAGCAGGGCAAATTTTAACTGTCTGATTACTGAGGAGGTTGAGCAGTTTGATCAATGGATAAAATACATTTGGAGTCAGAAAGTGTAAATTTGAATACTAACTTCCCCTTATTAGTAGTGTAAAATTGAAAAACACTTACACAGATTACTACAATACCTACCCTGTTTTAATGTTTGCTATATGAATAAGATTGTGAACACAGTAGATGGACCTAGAGTGCTATTAAAATGCTAGTCAGGTTTCAACAAGGATAATTTGATCAAGGTTAATAGCTAGTTGGTTGCAGAACAAAGACTTATACAAAAGTTTCTAAAGCTAAAACTAGGGCTTACATAATGTTGGGCAATTCATCTTTATTGTTCAAGCCTCAGTTTACCCATAAGAAAAATGAATAGATTGGGCCATATAATACAGAGGGATTTTTAGCTTTAAATAAGCTCATACCAGAATCTAAGTAAAAGATTCTTGTCTTGCAAATGAGTTTCTAGAAAGATAGTGTGAGGTGCTGTCTGATACCCCTGAGGTTTCAGAACCCCATCATCCTTGGGCTGATGCTGGGGAGGCACTGTGATTTTCCTCTATGTTGGTAGGAGCCTTGGTGCCACACAGAGGCTGTTGATGTCACCACCCGAGAAAAATAAGACGTCCTCTGCTTTTATGCTACCAGCCCCCACACGAGCCCCGGGAATAGTATACTATCATTTATCAGTTCAAAATATATACCCTTTGGATTTGAGCAGTGCCAGAAGAATTCATAATGAATCCAGTGCCCAATCATGCAGGAAAGAAAGTAAGGCTCAGAGGGAGAAAAATCTGAAAATATTGCCTAGAGTTTCTGTAAAAGATGACAAAGGTCGCGCTGAGAAAGTCAGGACTCAAGTCAGAGCATTATCTTTGAATTGTACCAGCTTCATAACAGCATCATTTATTAGATTTTGTTCTACAGTTTACAAGCTTACATATGTCATTTGGAGCTAATTATCCTCATTCTTAGCTGAGAAACGAGAGTTCAACAAAGTCAAATCATGAGGGATAGAACTCACCATTGGACTCTGATGATCATTTTCACAGTCACAGTGTCTTTTCAGGGGAGAGTGGAGCTGCTATGGTAGTAGGCTTTCCTATTTGGGGAAATAGTGATTTTAATGTTGTGGTTGGGTTTGTCCTCTAAGAGAACTTAGGCCCTCACAAGCAGACATAAGAGAAAGATGTAATTGAGGTTACCCTTAAAGTCTTCATGAAAAGGAAGACTTATAATTAGAGGTATGTGGACAGTTGAGTGTTTGTAAAGAGTGCATGTGTTGACAGAGTTGAGTCTCATCTGGGTACCACTGACCATGGCCAAGAGGGAACTGGTGCTCACAATGCCTGATCCTGCAAATTTAATGTAACAGTGAGGTTGGAGGATCAGAGGGCTCTCAATAGGAGGCAGGGCCTGTTCTTCTTCTGTTAATATGGACACAGATTGTATCAGTTCTTGGCCTTGGCTTGGGTCAGTGTGGAACAGGTTGATGGAGGAGCTCTGCTTCCAGGGTCAGGACTGCAGAGGTCTGGGAGTTGGTTCTGATAGGAAAGAGTTGGCTCACAGCTACATCCCTAACTGAAAATAAGCTGGCTGCAGCATAGTGGTGCTTCAGGCAGATCTGATGCCAACCCCAACTCCTTCATGGACCCTGTGGCCTTGGGCAAGTCATTTTGCTCCCTTTGTCTCTTGTTTTCACACTACACATCAGAAGTATTGCCATGCCCATCCCATGTGCCAATTTGTCTTGGCTGTCCTCTTGGCTGGTGTGTGGGATAGGGATTCAGAGAAGCATTTGGCAAATTACCACCCATGGCCTAAATCCAGTCTGCCGCCTGTTTTGGATTTTACATTTTTTAAATGGAAAAAAGAACAACTTCAAAAGCATAGTACTTGTGATAAGTAAAATTTATATAAAATAAAGTTGTAGATTTATATATAATTTATGTGATTATATAGCACATATAGTTAAAATCTAATTTTATATTATGATCATGTAACACAATGTTATACTATATCTAATATTATAAACATTTCTATATTAATCTTATAATGTATAAAACATAGACTTTTAAGTGTAAAACTTAAAATTAAAATTCAGTGTCTATAAAAATACCTTTATAGAAAACCACCATGCTCACTTATTTACTGTCATTTCCTGTACTGCTTTCCTGCTGCAGTAGCAGAGCTGAGTAGTTGTGACAGAGACCGTGTGACCTGTACGGCTTAACTGATTACTATCTGGGCCTTTCCAGGAAATAGCTGGCCAGCCCTAGAGTCAAGGTTCAAGGCGCGCACTCAGCACTGCAGGGTGGTGAATGGACACAGTATTACTCTTCTTCTGCAGATGAACAAAGAGGAAGTGTGAAAGTTAATGCCACAGAGCTTAAAAAAACTTCCAGAGTTCGTGCTGAAATTCTACCTTTGAGCTGCCCGTGGCAATCTTTTCCTTCATTATAAATCTCCCCCAAGTTTGTGGGCTTTGGTAAAATAGTAGACAAATACGGGTCAAGTGATGGCAAGCAGATGAGTGAATAAGCCCTAGATTCAGAGTGAGAGGAAATGGGCCTTAGATGCCAGAAGCCACTGCTAGGTAGCTGGCCTCCCAGAGCAGAAATTCTACCACCAGGAACACACGCAAGACACGAGAGGGAACAAGCGCAAGGAAAGCCTCCCAGCACCCAGAGTGATTAAAGGGCACATTTAAAATATGAAGCACCATTTATATGTTATATATTAGCAAAAATGTTAATAACCATGGTAGCAAATACATACGGGGTACCACAATAAAACTGAGATATTTATATATTACTCATAACAATGTAAATTGGTTTAAAATACCTCATAAATTTAATTTGGCATTATATATTAAGAGAGTTTAAATTATGCTTATTCTTTGGTTCACTAATTCCATGTCTTAAAAAATTCTATTCTCAGAAATTAACTCTCAGTTCAGAAAAGTAACATCCATCAAGATGGTTACTGCAGTATAGTTTGGGAAGTAATCTAAAATAACTGGCTAAGTAAATTGTACCAGCTTCAAACCAATGGAAAAGTATGCAACTATTAAAGATTAGACAAGAACTCAAGGAAGAGAATTTATATTGTGAAGCAAAAACAAAATCAATGAAAATTGTAATTTTTCTATAGATGTTCTAACCAAAATTTATCTCTGTACTGGAATAAATAAAAATGAATGCAAGGGTTCTCTCTCTCTTTTTTTTTTTTACATTTCAGCATTAGGAACTGAACCGAGGGCCTTGGCACTGAAAGACATCTCCATCCCTTTTTAAATTTTCTATTTTGAGACAGACTCGCTAAGTTGCTAAATTACCCAGGAGGGTTCAAATCTGATTCTCCTGCCTCAGTCTCCCAGAGTCCTGAAATTACTGGCATGTGTGGCCATACCCAGATCAGGAGATTTCTTAAAATGGTAACTCTCTGATTTCATTGTTATCATATCATTTTCTGGATGTAGAAGAGGGAGGATCTGGTCTTTTAGAGATTATGCTGGTGTTGACTGAGTCACCATGAGGTTTATGCTCACACAAGGTCTTTTGCTTTCGTTTCCCTCCAACCAGGATAGAGCCCAGTGATGGGGTAGAGCCCACAGATGAGGTTGAGGAGGCATTTGTGCTAGGATCAGACAAGTAAGGGCAGAAAGGACCGGGATGAGGGCAGGGCCATATCTGCAGATGTTTCCTCAGTTGTCTCAGCTTGTAGGGAGGCTGGGTTGCCTTGCAAAGAGACTGCTCTTAGAGTCAAAACTCTGAAATTCAAGACTTGACCCTGAACAGAGGGTGACCCACCAAAGTGTGGAGAAAGGTAAGTAGGAGAGGCATGATCCAACACCCAGGTACTGTGAGGGTCTCTTCCCAGAGATGGACACCAGAAACCGATGTAGTTCTGTGGTATGGAATCCCAAACAGCATGAAAATACAAGGCAAGGACCAGTAGAAGAGAGCCCCAGAGCAGTTCCCATGGCTCTGCTGTTGTCTGAGACTCTCCCGCAGCCTAATTGATGAGGTTTCTGCTGAGTGCACGCTAATGTTTATTTAGTACTCACATCTAGTTTCTCATTATTTATAGATTTTAATCACAGCCTTGTGGAACACTGTATATCGAAAGCCTTGTGAGGATATTTAGCAGCTTTCTTGGGTAGTCTCCCCAAAGCTTTTACTGTTGTGGTTTCTTACACTAGACTGCATTTTCCTTTCAGAAAAACCCTGTCTGAGTATAGAGTAATTCTCCAACCCCAGTGCTCCCTGACTTTCGACTTAGCTTTTCTCTTCCTGGTTCTTCTTTCTTATTGTAGAGGCCACCAATATTACCCTGTCCCTCCTCCCCTGAAGCCCATTTTGATCCCCCATGAGATGGCAATAGGATGTCTGCCCTCCTGGGGCTATCAGAGCAGAGCAGAGGGGGCCTGCAGATGGGCAAGAAAAAGGCATATCCTGGTTGGAACTCTAAGGGAGACCTGGTGGGGGACCCACATGAATATACACCAGAGACAAGAATATGAGGGACTTCTATGGGGAACAGAAGGTGGTTCCATTTGGAATTATTCCAAGAGTTTTATTTGTACTAATTCAATTTTCTGGATATGTGGAGCATGGTATGAGAAATAGGATTTATCTTGGATGAGGCCCTGAGAGAAAAAGTAGGTCATGTGAGAGGATGCTGCAGGATTTATGTCTTCAAACTGACAAATGCTACACTGGCCCCACGAAGACTTGAACTTGCTCATAGAGTTATTAGAAAGTATTAACAATCCTAACAAAAGCAGCAGTAAAGTACTACATGCTGTTTAAACAAGCTTCCTGCACTTTTGTGACATAATCATCGACAAAATAATGATCACCTCATGGGTTCCCTTATAAGTTATCATCATCTATTTTACAGATAAGAAAACTGAGGCTGAGAGATTAAGACTTTCTCAAGGTCATACAGCCAGTAGTGGTTCTTGCAAGATCCAAATACAAGCCCCAAACCCCTCATAGCTTGTGCTCCTTCAGCACCATTTGCGGTCCCTGGATAGGTGTAAAATAGCAGGTTGGTAAGCCTGGCATGGAGTATCCACTTACTAGGTGCTTTTGCTCTACAACTGTGAGAAGTCAGACATGATATGGAAGTGTTTCTAAAAATGATGTGAGGGGCAGCACTCAGGAAAACTGAGTGCTTGAATGCAGAGAAGGAGACAACAGCTGCTCATTCTGTGAACCTGGACCTGCTGTCATTGAGCCACTCCTTATGGGATAGGACAAGAGAAGAGAGAAATGTTGGGCTCCAAAGGGGCCAAAATTATATAACTGCTAACTGCTGCCCATGTGAGAGCAGCAAATTGCTAGGAAAGTAACTTCAGCTGTCTTCTGGACAGTTCTTTGCAGTTTATAGAGTCCCTTCTCAATCATATGTCATGATCATCCTTCTCCAGCCCTGAGAAACTGGGAGGATAATCTCTATTTTGCAGTTGGCTGCTGAGTCTCCGGTGTGCTTTGTGACTTTCCTTGAGCTGTACAGGTTGAAAATATTGCCATTTGCATTCCATTTCTCTAAAACTATCCTGCACATCCTAGCCCCTTTCCATCCTAATTGTAGAAACAGCAGGGTGAAAGGAGCTCTTTCTAAGGCTCAATGGAAAGAAAGGAATAAGAGAGTTGGGAGATCAAAGAGAGGCTACCTAGAGAATAAACACACTGTTATTTATTGATGAGAAAATAAGGAATTCAGCCCAAGTTTTGAAAAACAGAAACCATTAGCAAAATATGGGTGAAACCCAACTATACTATTAAGATCATATAAATCAGAAGTCTTGGAGGTATTCTTAAATGAGGCATAAAAATATCAAAACTGGGCTCACTCTTATTGTAATAATTAAGGCTATTTTTAAAGCACTACTGAGGATGGAGAAGCTGAAAAAGGGGTCACATGAGTTGAATGACCATCTTCAGAATTCAGCGGGGCATTTATGCCCATGATCCTTTGAGTTGTGCTTCATCCATTGGCTGGACTGCTGAGGCTGCCGACCACACACCCGGACCTGGCTGTTTCCAGCATTTCAACCTGCACAGTCCCTTGGCTGTACCTTCCTTGGATCCCAAAAGCTACAATGTGTAATTTTCATGAATCCTTTTTCTGAAGATACTAGTTATTCTTTAAAAGGAATATGTAGGATAGGAGATCACAAACCTTTGTATAGAAGTAGTCCAGTAAAAGTTGAAATCATTTCCCATCCTGGAAGAGCATGTTTTAAAAGTAATGCTGTTTTAACATTCCATGAGAAGTTTAGTAATTTGAATATCATTGTCTTGATTCATTACTTGATTCATTTTCATATTTTAAGACATCCCTAAATAAATGTATTGCAATTTGTGAGTATAATAACTTAAGAGAGTCTAATTCATAAAAATATTTGAAAACTATACAAATATTTTAAGTTTATGACTTTTTCTGAAGAGCCATATTTATTGAGTAGAAGTTTTGTGAACTATAGATTTTCCCAGACAAATGAATGATATTATCATTGAAGTGTCCTGTCTGGGTTGAGATCACTATAAATTGTGGGCATCAACAAAGCTGGG
This sequence comes from Octodon degus, assembly GCF_000260255.1. Taxonomy (NCBI): domain Eukaryota; kingdom Metazoa; phylum Chordata; class Mammalia; order Rodentia; family Octodontidae; genus Octodon; species Octodon degus. Next base: position 2,309,227 of record NW_004524797.1, on the reverse strand, counting down.
AAAAAGCAGGGTCTGATTATAAGAACGTGAGGCAAGGTTAAAAAGGTCAAAGGACCATCATGCTAGTAAACATCTGAGAACTTAGAACCCAGCCTCAAAGCTGGGAGGGACTCATGAGAGAAGACAAAATAAGGAAAAAAAAAAAAGTAAGAAAATGCTTGTGTGAATTATAAACTGGACAAGGTGCTGTGGACTCCTGGTCTCTTTTAAAGGGTTAGGACCTTGCCCTCTCCACCTCTAGGAACCTTGGATGGTGATGATCTGAACCCAGAGTCTGGTTACATGTGGCTGGGACTTGATATCTAATTGCATGGGGGAAGCTTACAGATACAATTATGTCATGTTTAGGGTCTGAATGAAAAGGACCTTAAAAATAGGCCTAATTACAGGCAGACATGCAACATCTACTCTGTGTTAATTTCACTTGTTACTTTTTTCTTTCTTTCTTTTCTTTTCTTTTTTTGCACCAGGAATCAAACTCAGGATCTCATGCTTGCAAGGTAGCTGATGTGCCACTGAGCTTGTTAACCTTTTAGTTTGTATATTATGGAAGTGTAAAACTCTGTTGTGGTACAGAGAATGTGGGGCAGAGTCAGACTACCAGTGACCAGCTGTGAACAGAAGGTGGGCCACTCAATCCTTCAAGGCTCACATTCAATACCCACACCCTGGGGTTATGGAGAATCAGAGAATTTTTAAAAATGACATTTCATGAGCTACCTGCAGAAGGTCTAATATATGTGATACAGTGGTACTGATAATAAATGACAGGCCTGCATTCAAAATCTGTCTGTACAACTATCCAGGCCTGTAATCTCATCCACCAGCCTCTCTGAGCCTACTATACTGAGTAGGAATAATCATCTAGCATTTAAATGAGGGTTTCTTTGAGGATTAAGTGAAATAATGCACCCAACAATATGCAATCCTTAAGTGTGAGCTATGATTATATATATATATATATTTTTTTTTTTTTTGAAAGCTTTCTCTCTTTTTTTTTTTAAGGAAAGCTTTCTCAAAGCCAGATTGATTTCCATTTCCTCCTTCCATCACCTACATATACTCCCCTCTTCTGTCTGGTCACAAAGGTCAGCAGAGAGGGGTGGCCTCTCAGGAGTCCCTTTGTCTTCTGTGTCAGGCATATTTGCATTTGCAAACAGCTTCTAGAAGCTTCTAGAAGGCTCTACGCTAAGTGGATCACACTGAGATTGGCTGAGAGAACGAAGGGGTAGAGCTGTACAGAGGTGTGTGAGGGGCATGCTAAATGAGGACAGGAAGCCAGATGCCAGTTGACATTAGGCCTAGTCCATACAAGCCTGTAAAAGAAGACTTGTCCTAGCAGGGAAAGAAAAATGTGTTCTGCATTTTGAGAGGACACAATAAGGACCAATGGTGGGAGCTGACAAGGAAGGAGTCCAGCGCAGTGGGAGGAAAGTCTTTAGCAGGTTTTTCAGAGAGGAAAGGGCTACTGGGAGGAGTCAAGCCAAGCAGAGGTGAAGAGGTATGCACAGCATTGGCCTGTGTTTGAGAGCCTCTTTAGAGCCCAAAGGTGGCCACAGGCGTAATCTTTGAAATGGCCCCTGTGATTTGAATCAGTTGATCCCCTCTTGTTTATGTGCAGTCCTTTTTCCATTTCCAGGTAGACTGATAAATTCATAAACTTTTATTCTTTTCATGGCAGCAGATGATATTAGAAAGCTAATTAGCTACAGAGCTAATTTTCATGTCACAGTGAAATTATAGGTTTCATGGTATAGAACAAAATTATCTTTCTGTCCCTCCTCATCCTCTGTTCCCACCCCATCCCATTTCCTTCTTCCATCACCTGCATATACTCCCCTCTTCTGTCTGGTCACAAAGGTCAGCAGAGAGGGGTGGCCTCTCAGGAGTTCTTTTCTCTTCTGTGTCAGGCATATTTGCATTTGCAAACAGCTTTAATTGAGTAGAGTTTTCATTGCTCTTTCTCCTTCTCCCGTTTTTAAATGCAAATGTTAATGTTTGGTTAGCATGAGTTCAGAATTAAGCCTCAGCTACCTGTGGCTGCCTTCTTCCCTGGATTCTAAATAAGCACAGGTGGAGTGGTGCGACCTGCTGAGAGCTTGTACATCCTGCAAGGCTGCAGTCCAGCTAATTGCTGGTCATGCTGAGAGGGCTGGGCAGGGCCTTGTCTCACTTACCAGCTCTCAGGGAATCTTGCTTCCTACCAGCACCGAAGGAGAGAAAATTAATGTACTGGAGACAGACAGGCAGGCAAAGATAAAGCTTTTCTTTGGCATTAGGTTCTGGATTTTCTTTGGGCATCAAAATTTTGTGCAATTGAGCCTATTAGAAATCAAGTTCCAGTCTCTTAGATCAAGCTTTTAATCTCTTAGAGCATTCCTATGGACATGGCTGGGGTGATCTCTTCAATAGGTAGCCTCATTCAGAAAGCCAGTCCTAGTTGTCAGAAAGGGTGTAAATAACACTGGGTCAAGATTAACTTCTTATTATATCTAGCCATTGAATTAAGTTTTCACATAGAACATGATTGATCCTGCTTACGAAAAACAACCTTTCAGATACTCGGAGGCAACTCTTAAGGAATCCAAGTGTCTTCTCTCCTACAAGATAGAGTCCCATTTCTTCACATCTATCACCCTGCCTTTCCACCCATTGTGGGCTCAGATCATCTGTCACCCAAGGAGCAGAGACTTGTAGCTGAGGATGTGGCTCAGCTATGGGCTGACTAGCACAGGATAGAGTGGACTGGCCCATCTCTCTCTCACTCATTAGAGCTCTTCTTTCTTTTCCAGGTAACTCAGGACACTGTCAGCTATTCATGTGGTCTATCCTTGCTGAACCTATTCCAGTTCCAAGTTCTTTCTTACAATGAGGTTTTCTAGGTATGTCAACAAGTTATGACTCAACCTTTAGCAAGGAAACACTGGGTTCCTTCATTTAGTGATAAGGAAAGTATGTTCTTCCAAAGTGTCAGATTGAGCTCTATTCTAATGAGGGCATTTTATTGAAGAGGGTATTTCAGAAATCAGAAATCTGGGTGCTCAAAAACATATACCTTGGTGCCCTGTTTGTCTTGGGTCAGACCTGCATAATTCAGATGGCAAGAAAAGTCAAATCTAAAATCTCTAGATGTTCCTAAGAAATTTGTCTGAAAGGGCCCAGCCAGTGAATGAGGATCTGGAAGTGAGTTCTTAAATAGAAATGCATAATGGCTTTACAGTACAAGATCCAAGGCTCCTAAGGTTTCATTTGGAATACTGTGTGGTTGGGGAGAAATGAGGTGAAGGAGATATGGCAGGACAGCAGAAAAACTATACTTCATAACAGTATTGAACCTTTAGGTTCAATGACTGTCCAACCTCAATCATCATAATAGCTCATGTTTGTGAGAAGTGGTGTTTGCAGGAGAGAAAGGAGGAGCAACCTGTCACTGTGGCCTTTGCTTGCATTTCTCCTCCCTGGTCTCATCCAGTTGTGTTATCTTCTTCTGGACTCTGGTCCTATGTATTATGTAATTGTTCAAGAAATGCTCTGGCCTTGGATCTAGACTTTTCGGCACCAAGAATGTTTCCATTAGATCCATATGTGAACTTCCCCAAGTCTAAAATCAAGAGATATGTTTAATGCCCACACATAAAGTCTATATATCAAATAGTATATGACCAGGCTCTACTGTCTCTGTGTCTGTCTGTCTGTCTGTCTGTCTGTCTGTCTGTCT